>NC_060215.1:2795277-3108750 GCF_021130785.1 Homalodisca vitripennis | reverse complement strand
TTTCCAATTTTTTTTATAATAGTTGTTTGAAAATTTATTTTTCGTATTTTAATTTGATTTTATTTCCTATATTAAAGTAATGTTAACATGGCGGTCTGTACTAAGTGTGCTGTTCAAGTAGACAGCGCTCGTATGCTTGTTAGTTCTAAGTGAAAACGGGGGTTTCCATCCTAGTTGTATACATTCGGAGTATATAGACAACTAAAAAACTTTCGACACGAAAACGCGCAGGATGGAAGTGCGATACTTTTGACACAGAGACTGATTCGGTGATTAGCCAAGACGGTCGGATGGAGTCGGAGCCTTCCCTGGCTTCCTTGACAGGGCTAGGCGTCTGCTCAAGAAGAAGGGGCTCGCATTTGCCTGTACCAGGGCCTGCCGAGTCTATGTGAGGAAACGTCTCAGCCCGACAGCCCTGTTACTCTCCTCCGCAACCTGGATGACCTGGAAACATTGGTGAAGTGTTGAATATGACACAATTTCACTTCATGCCAATTTTATAAAATGTAAAACATCGATTTTTCTTTTTCTTTTTTTAAATACAAACTTTCTTTCTTTTATTTCTTTACTGACTAAGGCAAACATAAAGCAAATGGTATTATTTCTTCTGTTATAAATGTAAATAATTAGTTTTGTCATCCATTAGTTATTTTGTTTCTATATAGATTTAGACAATATACACCTTAAAAATTTACTTCTACTATAAGTAAAACACTTATTTTATTGTTATTTACTCTTAATAACGTCATTGAATTGGTATGTGTTATGAAGTTAAATAAATATTTTATATTTCAATTGCGTGCAATATATTTAACAGTTACTTCTTTACAATATGCCGCTCTAATATACAGTCTATGTTCGATAGCAATGTAACATTAACTTTAACTCTTGATAGTAAATATCTCTCATAGTATATTTCTTTTTATAAGTTTTTTTTCTACTTTAATCATGGCTAGTTTTCCGTAATGTGAATATTTTTTAGTTAATTCCTCTTTTAATAATTTAAGGATTATGTTATTTTAAAATGTTATTCTATCATATCTTGTAAAGCGTAAATGCGAAGTGTTAATCAATCTAAACAGAATTTTAAAAAGAATACCAAGTTTTTTCTAAATTATATGCTTTATAAATTATTAATTATCAACTTAATTCTAATATGTTAAGGATTTAATTGAAGGCACTAATGTTTATTATAGATATGTGTTTACACATTTTATTTATAAACTTGTAATTGTAACTATATAACAAACTGATAGCTATATATTTAATAAAAAAAACCCGTTACAAATATATGTTATCTTTTATTGCGCCTACGGTCATAAATTATTATGCAGTGAATATTGTTTAATTGCTCGTGTATTTGAGGAACTTATTAGTTTGATTTATTTACTTTGTTTGGATACTCTTAAAAATGTAATATAAACTTTCTAATTTTTACTTTAAGATGCAAAATGGTTTTTTTGACTTTTATTCGCTTGTAATAAACATTATATTTTATCTGAATTTTGTCAGAGACTCAAAAATGTGTAGTTTAATACTCAATATATCTCAATTTCACTATTTACAAACTATTTAATAATGTTGTTGCCTTTATTGTTTGCTTTAAAGCACATTTACTTTATTTTATTATCAAATGGTGACATTTGTACAACATGCGTATGTATTAGTAATATTTTAAAGCGTGCCCTTGAACACGATTTAGTTTAAATCTAGTAAAAAAAAAACAGTAATATATCCTAACTCGACACGGAGACTTTGTAGCGGTTGATGGATGGTGACCCGCAACCGCTTGATAGACTAGATCACTACAGACAAGTATACTGCAAACACTTCGACTCGTACATACAGGCTGCACAACACTTTAACGATTGAAACAATAATGGCTTAGCATAATACATTTTAACATTAGAGCTAACTTCAAAAATCATGACGATTTAATCATTTTAATTTACAGCTTGAACGTTAAATTTCATATTATTGTGCCCACGGATGCCTGTGTTGACAGATATAAGGCTTTGATTGCACTGGAGGGTTATGACGTACAATTTGCACCTTACAAATCTCACAAAATTCATGAAGTAACTGAGTAAATACAGTACCTGCAGTACCGTAACTACCAATGTTCGTAACGGTGCATCTTAGAACATTTCAAATTTTCTTCAATACAAAAGAGATATAAACCCAGAGGAATTTGAATGCTACGGACAATATTCCAAATACAATAATCAATTGATGTAAATATTTTTTTAGTTATAAAAAACACCTTTAATTTAAATATACAGATTAGCTGTGTTGCCACATAACAATATTGTGAGTTACTCATTATCATTACATGAACCTCATTCAATGAACAAGGTCTTAAACATCACAGTGAACAAATAGTAAATAATTTGTTCTTATTAATAATCAGATATAAAAAGAGAAATCACAAAACTACGCATTGCAATACGAGACGTACATTAATTATTGTGAAAAAGAATAAAGTACTTAGCTAGCCGTCAAACAGAACGCTACTAAACTAGGTATTAAAGTTTACTAATTTTAGTTATAGCACAGTATTTATTAGAAAAAGTTACAACAAAATTTTACAAAACAATATTGACACACTGCATACTATTTTATTAAATCGTGTGAAATTTATCGAAAGAAAAAATTAAAACTACAGTTTTCTGAAATACGTGATATATTACTAGGCCTTAAATGTTCAATAAATAAATCCTTTCACAGAGCTCTGGTACCAGCAGCTACGTCTAAATCGGATCTACTATTCCTTTCATTGGTAATGTTTCTCAGGCTTAGTTATCTGATCAAGACCTATACCGATAAGTTTCCTCATGTTGTATCGCGGAATGTTTCACTAACGACACTCAATTGACAAATGAACTGGTTATTTCTTGGATATCCCGCCATCGCAACTCAAAACTCTTAGACTATGGATGTAACGCCACTATACCAGTACACATTTGTCATAGCAAAAGATAACACGGATATATGACACTGTAAAACTTGAACTACCATGTTCTATGAAGCTATTTGTATTACTATAAGTGTAGTTAAATTTTTCAAAAATTTTGCAGTCACTTTTTATATTTACAAGGTATGGTTTAACATTATTAGTTCAACAAAGGAATAAAATGAAGGCTCCAGCTATACCTGTCAGGAGTATTACTGTAAAAAGTAAAACCCTCATTTGCCGCTAAATAAAATTGAATAAAGTATTTCTTTATTGACTTTGATTTAAACTGAAAGCGAGTCCTACTGGTGTTGGTACTTGATAACAATTGCTTCCTGTTTTGTCATGTAACCAGTTATTTTAAGTGTATTACCTGTACAGCATGATATGTAGTATATAAAATATGCACTGCTCCATGTTTTCTTTTATTTATGCTGCTTATTTTATTTTATCAACTGAACTATAACACTTATTTACAACGAACAACAATAAACATCATTGCAGAATTAGACACGATACCGAGTACAGAAATTTAATTCAAAAAAAAATTTTAAAACCCATACCCTAAATTTATGCCAGAGTTTGGATGATAATCTCAGAGAAACAAAGCACTTTTAATAAGTCTGCTCTACACACTTGTATTTTTGTCCATTTTAATTTACTATTACAATACTGTATAGTATATTGGATATTATTCTAATTAAACTTCAAGTAAATTATGGTTTCAGCACTTTTTAATATATTCAAGCATTTACATGACTATATCTTGCGAATTAGACCAAAATGAATATATAAGTAGACTACATGCGTTAGATGTAGCAAGCTCTCAATCACCGGCTTGCTTTGGGATCGTTTTTAAAACATCCTTTAACACTCAATTGTGTACCTGGTGAGATAAAGATAACTAGATTGAGCTCATCGTCGTTGAATTATATATCGTATCTCTTCAGACTTATGTGAACTTAATACAACGTCAGTTCTCAGTCGCTGCATTAAGTGGGAGGTGAAATAGATCTGACCTGAATATTCACAATTACGATATCTTGTCCCATATTTCTCTTTTGATGTAAGTTTAGTTCTCTACTCCTTTCTGTGTAACCATATAATGCAAGAAGAATTTAAAGAAGGTGTATCTTGCTGCTACTCAAACTGTGCAAATTGTTACAAGCAGAAAGCATAGATATTGATTTTATTTAAAGAATCACTTCCAGTTCTCGACAAGACACACATGCCTGAAAAGTAGCCACGACAACCATGTAAGTTTTGTTTAGTAAGAACTAGATCTGGCTTAGCCTCTCAAGAACTTATCACAGATAAAGTTAAGCCACTTTTCAACTCAGTGAACTGTTAAGTCTTAAGTGCACGCTTATGCTTTTACTTCCATATGACTTGTGACTGCATAAACCTTTTGCTTGGTAATCCCACACACTTTGCCATATCTTAAAGGAATACATGATTTAAGTACGATTAATATTGCATCTTATTATATTAAGAATTAGCATTTCTGTGTTAAAGACCCAATAAAATAAATTTTTCTTAAAACTAATGGAATTTTTATCTAAGATATTATTTGCGTTTGCTTCTTGCCAAGAACTGTCCCAGAAATATAATTTTCTGTTTTTTACAGATAATTCAATCATAACTATCATTACAGAATATCGTATTTCTTCAGGTTTCTAGCGGAGATAAGAAAATAGAAATAGAAATATAAAACACCGGAGTAATTCCAACTAAAAAAATGAGAACGAATTTCAGTGGAATAGAGGTGTACAGTCGAAGATGTTTTATCCGGTCCAAGATTGGGCGGAAACACAAAAAATGGAATCCCTCAAAATTAGTGAGCGGTCAGAACCGAGATGGAAGTGCCTAACCTCCGTATCTCCTATCGCACATTTTCACGAATTGCTATAATAGCGCACGATGGCAATAAAAAATGACACATTGTAGTTTTTTAGAGACAATAACCTAACCAATCTTTAAAGTAATTGTAAAAATGATATCTAGAGAGAAAAATATATTTGACCGAAACAAAGGAGCAAGCAAGAGATAGATACGACGAAGTGTAGAAAACCAAATGGGGCAGAGAAGAAGGCCAAGAACGAAACTTGATGAGATAAGCTATCATTCACACACGATTTTATGACCTGTGGTGCATCAACAGCGAGCACAGTTGGATGAAGCGCAATAACTTAATATATACTATAAAAAGCCATAATTTAATGAAAGGATAGAAGAGGAAAGAAAGTAAGGTAAAAATTAGAAAACAACGCATATTAGAAAGAAAAGATGATGTGATGAACATGTGATTGACACCATTAAAACTGAAGTAGTAGAGTTAGTAGACATTTAGAAGAATGATCAGGGTTTGTAATAAAACTGGGCCTCGGCTGGATAAAATGAGTTACGCAACTTTTGTAACTATTTTTTGTATTCTAGAAGTTTGTACGAGAGTATGTTAGCCTACAACCAACATTTTATTCAGATTTACTCACTAACTCATTATGTGTGGGTATTTCAGGTACCACATATATTTTCATTATACCTGCCTAATCTTTTTGTAGTTATGACACTTATAGCTGGCGTCAAGAGTTTTGTAAAGAAAAAAAAAATGTCAACCCTATTCCAAAATAATTCACTGAACAAGTACATCCTAATCACGGTCGTGCTTCTGAATGCGTATTGTAACTCTCGTGTATTTTATTTCAGAATGTACAGAATTGAATAACAATTTAAGTCTAATAATAATGTATAGCATATATTTTTGAACTGAAGACATTGATCCCTTAATCCATTAGGTATAGTTCAAGCGTTACATCCTAATCGAATTCTGCTTCTCCTCCAAAAGAAATAACTACTTTCTCCACAAAGGAAATGGAGAATGAAAAGTCTCTACAGCCCATTCTTTGTAAAAAGAGAGCTCTCAGGCTGCAAGTTTGGTTTTGATCATTGTGAGTTCCGCTTTCTTTGTTGATTATCCGCTAGTGACTTTCCATTATAGAAAAAGTAAAAGGAATAAAGAAAATAGAGAAAGTGGGAAGAAAAAAGAAAGAAAGGAAGAAGTAAAATCCAACAAATATCATTCTAAAAAATCTGATTGTGAAACAAGTAACAAGTATTGTAGACCCCTATTTTAAAAACGTTAAATGGTTTTGACAATAACATATGGCCAAGTACTTTTCAAGTTTTGTTAAACAAATAAGTTTCGATATTGATATATCCATGCATACTAATGTTCGTATAACCTAGCACAATATTAAAAAAAAAACTGAGCAATGGTAGTAATCATTTGATAAAATTAGGCTAGTGAGTTTGTCACAAATTTTAATTCCAGAATGCTGTATTAACTGTACCAGAGTGTTGAATTATTAGATGTTTTTATTGGCTTTTGTAATTCTTATATTTTTGATATTATAGTAATGTAGCTACTGCTGTTCTAAAATTTTTACATCATTGTTCTCATAGGTTTTAATTGCTCATATTTTTTTCATGACATTGTGTATTACTACGTGTATTTCGTTGTTTGTGCTTTTTAACGATAAGAAGAATTCTAAAGGTAACAGGATATTTTCGACATGTAAAATCGTAGAGTGATACGGTAAATTATTAATACTACTTTTCTAGTACTTATTAACACTACATACCTACGAGATCTTTGAGATCATTATCGGTCACTCATAGTTTTATTGATCGTTACATTCCAGAATCGTGTAATCTTTAAAAAAAATCTGTTGTGTTAACAATACATTATAGCTATCCATTACTGTTAATATTAATATTAATATTAAATTGTCGTGGATTGTTTATGCGTCACGTCATAATGGGCACTGTTTTAATGCTTCTATTGTCATTATTGATAATGCTAACATTTTGATGGTGTTGCTATGTTTGCTTACGGCTTGTCTTTATACTTTTGAGAACCTGTCGTAAAAATATTTCATTCGTCAGTTGCACTCACTCCATAACTTTGACGTAAAACTTTCATTCTCGACCTTGGGTAACCATAATTATTAATGATTGATAATGAATTGTTAAGTGACGGTGGATTTTAGCCTACTTTTCATTTTGTCATCATGTTCACAATTTGGGATTCTAAAAGATATATCGGTTTAGCCTGCATAACACGTAGACAATAGTAAAGAATAATTTTATAAACAATGTATTGTTAACCTAGTGAATATATCGAGGATGTCAATATAAAATGACACTGGAACTTTGTACACCTCAGGCTTACCTTACACTAAACATGAGTTTTTATAACAGTGAGCAAGTGAGTCAGAGTTTGTTTATGCATTTACATTTTATTTAGGTACATTTCTAGCTGTGTTATTGTGTAATTATATTACGCAATGACGAGAAGGTGAAATAATTATATGTGACAGGAATGTTCTACTCCAATGCTGTAATTTGCTCATATCGAAAATCTATTAAATTCCATATCACTGAAAATGGGTGTTTATAACAATGAAAAATTTAGTCAAAGTTTATGTACATTTAATTTTTTTCTCGTTACATATCTTACTGTGTTACTGTGTAGGTATCTGATGTAATGAGGAGAGCGTAAAGTAATTACATACGACTGGACAGGTATTTGGTCATGTCAAAAATCCTAAAACTTTCACGTCACTGAGTTTTATTGAGTATTGAGTTTTATATCAGAGAGTCATTAAGTCAATTATTATCTGCATATTTACTGAATTAGGTAAGTTTTTATTTTAAAACCTAATGCAATGAGAAAATAATGAGAGATTTAGTGAAGTTTCAAGTTTTGTATACCTCTAGCATATTGGTCTGTATTGGAAATCTATTTTACTTCTTAAGATTAATTTAATTTTTGTTTCTCCAGAACGGTTCAAGTTTAACTATACATTTCATGCCACGGGTAAATTTGTTGTATGAGACTTTAAGTGATTTGGCATGATTTATTCGTTATTCTTTAGGAATATAGTTTTAAAAGAGATTACAATTATTTACTGTTGCGTAAACTGATCAAGCTTTATAAGAATATGTTGATTAGTTTTTCATACATTATGGTTGCAGAGTTCAATTAATTACCTGTTGAATATGTTTATTAAAAGTGCAACATACATTTAAACTAATCTCCTTCTAATATTTTATGAGTATAATTTACGTGTTATTTTTACGAGGCAATCCCAAAGTATTGGTTGTATTACTTGGTTTTTATTTTAAAAAGTATATGGTTTATAATTGATAATTTTGTAAAGTAATAAAGAACTGTTTAAAGGATTCTTGTAGTAATTGGAAAAATGTTAAATTCAATTTATAGCATAATATTTATAAAATTACAGTTTTTATTGACGTTTTTTATCTTCAGATTCTGCTAAAGATGATATATGGAATTCAAAAAGTCTCACACATTTCCTTTCACTCTATGCAAACACATTTCCTGTAACACACCGTGACACACGTAAGGATATTCACATACTAACCCATGCAGAGGGGATTTACTCACTTTAAGTTTTTTTTAGTGTGGTGTTGAAAATCGAATAGTAAAATAGTGTTAATGCTCTATTATTTGTGCAATAACATGTTTAATATATTTTTTCATAGTTGAAATTAACATTGTATAATATAAAAAATTTATTACTATGTTATTTTCAGTTACTTTTAGCAATGTCCATACTCGCTCATATGTTGTAACGTCAAAAATTAATTTATGCACTTTCATTGTCCACTTCTATAACTCTATAACTAATTAAATATCTAATACGCATTTATTACTTTTCTAAGTTTCAAAAACATTAAAAATAAAAGCCATGTGAACCCGTAAAACTACACAAAAGTTTACAAAAATGTTACATAAATGCAGATATCAGAAAAGCTGCCATAATCTTATTTCAATGCTGCTGTTTAGCATTATTGGAATCATTATTATCCAGAAGTCGTATATATCATATATATATCTGTATGTATCTATATATATATAAATATATATATATAAAACTATATTACTGTTCTTCATTGGTTTAAGATAATACATAAAATAATATATATATAAATATAATAAATATATGTATATGTATATATATATATATATATATTTATTTATAAAATATATATATTTAAATATGTATTATCTTAAAACCAATCAAGAACTGTAATATAGATGTTGAAACCACTTTTGGAGATATTGTATTTAAATGTACAATAAGGCTTCGTAATTAGGCTTTAAATCTGTGTTTCGAGCAGATACATGATTATTGTGTATTAAATAATAGGTTATAACGCAATATTCTTTAAATTATATAAAGATATATAACATACCAAACATACTTAAAAAAATAACATAACAATATTGTAAAAGAACGAAATATAAAAAATAAAATGTTTAACATAATTGATTTCTTATTGAATAGATATTTTTCAGTAATTATTTTAACTTCACTGTATAGTTCATAAAAACAAAGCTGTTCCACAATATGTGGAAAAATGCCAAGAGAGATTGCTTGAGAGATCCAATCGGAATAAAACTTATGTTCTCAAATAAATGTAGTCTTCTGTCAAATACACAACCATACAGGTTGGTTACCAGTTTGTTATATCGACACCAAGACTTCTGGATGTTTGTTCTCTTTAAGAACACATTTCATTCAGACTATGGTTCGTACTTGCAAGTAAGGACTAATTGATATTTTTCTAATCGATGCATTATAAATTCACACACGCATATATCATTCCACGGGAATAACAAAAAAGTCCATGTTTTCTTTACAATTAGGATATTATAACGTATTCTTGTGTGCCGTATTTCTTTACATTCATATCAACTGAGATATAAAGGCGCAGGTCCTCAAGATGTACATCATTAAAACTTGGAGCAATAAGCAAATAATTAACATGTATTCATAGTGACACAAAAAAACATACTCAACCCAGACACCGCATATTCTAATGACCATGTTATTTTAGCCTCACCCTGCATATACATTAAGTTCAAACATGACTTTTACGGAAAAAACTTTTATACCCTGTATACACAAAAATGGTTGTATATACCCTGCATCTTGTGTGTGTTACTCAACCATAACAAGTTACAACCATAAACGTGCATTTGACAACAGTCCTTTCAATGGAGGACAGGCTCCTTTATCGTTCTCTCGCTTGCCTGTTGTCGTGATAAACTGCGATTGTACATGGAAACATGACATTCAATTGGCAATGTTCTAGCTGGGCTGATAATGTAGCGTGTAAATGTAGTACATCACAAACACATTGTATTACACCGGGAGGTACAATGGCACTAGCATACATGCTCGTAAAATGATACAGAAAGAGAATGACGTCAATAATAGGTATATAGTAATAGAACATTGTCATAAACATAATAATACTTGAGCAACCCTGTTTCCCGTTAAAAAATGTATTACAATTGAGTTATATTAAACTGTAAAGACAAAAATGTCTATGTAATCGTTGTTAAGTAATATTAACTTCCCATGACAAACGGTATGGATACGTGTATAAACACTTGGTTAATTATTAGTATTTTGAAGATTATTATAAAATACAGCACTGTACGTAGTAGTTTCGATTACGTTTTGATGTTTTTTTACTCGTAACTGAATAATTGTAACAAACTAGTCTATTTTGTGGTTAGCTTCAGTAAATGTATATGCGTAACAATGTAATACGGCAATTTAAGTCGATATTTCAAATACTAACGGGATATTTTTTTATAATCACTAATATTGCAATCCTAATTTTAAAAATGATTACAACAATTGTTTATTCGTCATTAACAATTATTTTCAACGATTTGTCTTCACTTTATTAATATTATTACATACACTATCAATTACTATAGAGAAAAATCAAGACCATTAACGATTGGTCCTATTCATATATCACAAATACATATATGCAACTAATTAGCAATTAACTAGTAGCGGTTGACCAGCCATAATGAAATAATTACTTGAAAATTCTGCATACTAATGCACTCAGTGAAATAGATTACAATACAGATAATGGAATGTCCATCAATCATGGATGATAATAAATACTTGAACAGCTTTACATATTTTATACATCAACATTTATACAAATGGGTTTCTGCATCTGTTAGAACTACTCATTTTGTTTTTCAGATTTTGAGATGAAAATTCGAGTTTATAGATAGAGAATTTGTGAAGCCTATCATTCTAGAGGCTGGAAAATGTTATTTCTGTATGTGTATACATCTGCACGATATCTCGAAATCTTTCATATAGACTAGAAATGTTGCATTAATACAAATGTTTGATTTATACAGGAAATAATGGGTTCGATAATGGTGCATGTCTATGTATGGAATTTGTCTGAGCGCTAGTGAATACTTTTACTTTGGTTTTATGTGTAATCATGGATGCAACGATAAATGATCAGAATAAATTATTGAGTAAGTAAGCTAAATACAATCATATGAAAATTTAACAAGTGACATATTAAAAACATATAACCTAACTACCCCAACAAATATAACATCCTCTTTTGGTGGCGTTGTGTGTAGACTTGTATTACTTAAACACGAAAAATGATTAATAAAATGTAAAAAAGAATCTAGTGAAGAATTTTATTGGTATGTTTTAAATTTCGCATGACGTGTCATTTATACATAGAAAAGAATGAGTTTTTATGATTGTACATATTCAAGCATGGGATTTGGCTATGAGTCATTGAAGCATCTCACTGAGTAGGCTGACAAAATTTCTCTTTTGTGTTTGGGTGGATGTTAAGCGTCCTTTCTGTAAGATCATCTGTTGGTGACTCTGTCTGCAGGACGTCTGAAAATAAGCTACAGACTTTACATTTTTCATTAAATCTAAGCAAAGCATATTGCACGACACATGGTGTGGCGTAATAAAATATTGTTTTAAAGTTTTAGTTTATTAAAACATGGTTATCTGTACTCTTGTCAATGTACAAAGTCAATGATCAATAAATCTGCTACATTATCTACGGACATTATAGGAAGTGTAAACAATCTAAGACAAGCAAACTGTTTTATTGTACAGTAAAACTGGATTGAACATTTAGTGAAAGTGTTTGAGCATATGTCATCTCAATAGAGTTTATTATAATTAAGTTATAGCCAGAAACTCAAAATTATTCACCTACCAGAATTTTGTATAATGAAAGCAATAAGAAACAACAGAAGGCCAACAAAGAACTACCATGTCTCGTTTTCAGTGACAGTATTGGCTACAAGGGGGTTCTATTGAGCAAATTCCCTTAAACTTTGGACAAAAATGTAATATGAAAAATTAGCGGTGCTCAAAACCTTAAATATCCTTATAAAAAATCTTAAGTTCTATAATCCGTGCTATGATAACATAGTTAAATATGTTAGAGCATAGTATGCTACCCAAGCCAATCTCACCTTGATCTGGTATAAGTTTTCATGTTTTGTACAGAATGGTATTCAATATTTCGTAAAATAGTATTTAAAGTAGTGTATTATAAAATACATTACTAAAAGGAAAGACAATTTGTTTTCAAATTCGCATGTTATATGCGGGAAATTACGCCATCAGATATATTCACTTTCACTTATTTCCATATTCCCAATCACACTGTAATGTATACACTACTACTGTATACAGATATAATATACATAGATGCAGAGTACAGTTAATATTTTGTAGATTTTGTAAATAATCAGTGCATTAACAATGTGGGGGTTAAACTAAAGGGCTTCTTTGGCTCTGTAGTTACATTATTTTGAGACTCAAGGTTTGAGCGACCTTAAAGGATAATGAGTTTGTTATTTGACTTGAGTAAACAGCATTATTTCAACTGAGTAGTTTTGTGTTTTTAGAGTTTTTTAAAAATAGTTGCTTTGAATAGCGTCCATTACGTTCCTAACGTTGTTTACTCCAATATAGCCAACCATCTAAAATCAGACCCAGCTTTTATCTCAATCTGAAAGAACTAAGTTTGAAAACTTTATCAGTAGCACCCATGCATAGACGAGATGTCTAGGATTGTGTACAATATTATTCTAACGTGTCTTAGTGTAAAGTTTAGATTGAATTTTATAGAAAATGTTTAAAACAATTATATAATTCCTTTACTTTATAAAGGAGTCTAATTAGTCACAGTACCTGATAAGATGAGAGTCGTTACGAAAATACAGTATTTTTCTGCTAACATCCACATTATTTATATAAACTAAGATTAGAAGAGGAAACAAGAAATGATCCTTTTAACGTCTTTTAAAGAGAGATATTTGGTTTACATCTGTTGTAATTTTTTACCTTTTTATAACCACGAATGCCTAGTAAATATTGGTTAATTGAGATGTAAAACAAATTAAGAACACAATTTAAAAAAACGGGCTCTAGAGCATAAAGTTTCTTGATAAACTTATCCACATAATATCCTACAAGTCAGCACTGAATGATGTCAACTGTTTTTCGTGATTGAAAGGAACGAGTTTAACATCTCCAAAACTACGTATATTGAATAGAAATGTCATTCAGTTTGTGACAGGTAACAATTCTCGTGGTAGGTAACAGTTTTTACGGTCGGTTGGGCTCGATAAAATCTTACAAGTAAGATAACTGTTTAAGATGAAAGGGCAATCGACCGATGTATACACTATCTTGACAAAAACAGTAACGTCACACCGAATGCACTGGTCATCACATCCCTATTAAATATTACTGTGTTACTTCATCGACATCAACCTATAACTCTGCAGTAAAATATATGTTGTTTTAAGATTGTATTAATTTTGTTTTTAAATAGAACAATTTTAGAATCATATTACACAAAAAATTTTAGAATATCCTCAACGAATTTATAAATAAATTCAGTTTATATTTTTGCACTGAAAATAAATAAAAACTACAGGGTACGGGTCAAAGTTAGTCAACTTTAAAAGTTTTCAATGGCTTTAATATTTATAAAATTAAACGGATTTAATTTAAAATACTTCCAATACCTGGTATATTTTATAAACATTTTATGTTATATGCACTGTAACCCTGTAAATAATGGGCCCATCCTTGGCCATCGTGAATTCCCTACTAAACCATAAACACCAAACTGAATCAACGTGAAAATTGGAATTATTAATGTAAATGGGGGATACTGGTTTCTACTACTTCAAATTTAATATTTGGGTTTTTAATGTTTACATATCAATGCGAGTTTTTGTAAGTAAAAAAAATTAAATAGTATAGTTAGGACTTTAATATATAATACCAAAGTAGTGTTTACAGAGGACAAGCACAGTTTGTGTTTACAGTTTTAAGTTCTGTTTTGAAAAACTAGTTTCGATGAAAAAGAGGAATATAAATCTGTGTTTCTTCATCGTATAAAATGAAAATAAGATGATAAAGTAGCTGAAGTACGTAAAAAGAAAACTCTGCAGACAGAAAGAAAAAAAGTTGCAGTCCTTGCTTTAAAGAAAGGCCATACCTGGTTTCTATTCCTTATTTTATGACTCACTTTGAGTAACTAAACATGTGTCAACTCAACATTATTTATTTCGGCTCATATTGCCCTTTGTGAGCTGTTTTCAATCATTTACTTCTATTGCATGGTAAAATAGACTTTCTGAGATTTAAATTTACTGCACTATAACACATGTAATTTATTTAAGTAAATTAAAATCTACATTTTGTTGGCTTTTGTATTTAATTTTTCTAAACAACGGAAAAATTTACACTTCAAACAGGCATGTAATGCAATTATTAAATTGCAGGCAATTAAACAAAAAGTAAAATTAAAATTAGTAGAATAACGACAAAAGTCAACATATAAACATATCTAATCATTATAAAAATTAACCGTACGGATAAAAAATTATTTCGAACATACAACGCAAGTGCAATATATGTATAAACAACAAAGTATGTTATTTGCTAAGAATTGTAACAAATATAAAAAAAATAATAGAATTATTTTGAGTTGTGTAATTTTTTTACAAATGTGTGAAGTTATTATTTTCGAGATACAAGATTGTTGTGAAAATAAAACCAACATAAATTTTTTTTTAATTATATAAACGATAATAATGGAAATTTGTATAAATATTTATTACTTTAATTTTTAGCAGTCAGTTTTTATTGTAATATAAAAATGTAAAAAAATAATCAAAATATGTATAAAAGTATAAAATAAAAATTTTTTGTTTTAAAAGATTTGACTTTTTTATATTATTTTAAAACATAAAAATAACCATTTATTAGCAACCGCACTTTCTCAAGATATATACACAGCTCGTTTTAAGAAGTAGTACCGTGACTGAATTACCATTTTTTAATACCTTTATCAATTACGATATTAAAAAAAACGTTTAGTACATAAATATTGAAAAATAAGGACTTTAAAAGATAAATAAAAATGTATTTATCTGCATTCTAATTCATATATTTCAAATTCCATACCTCCAAAAATTATATGGCCAAAATTAAAAGCGAAATATCAAGTTCTTAAACCGTTATACTATAACATAAAATTGTGATGTTTACGCACATATTTTCAAGATAAAGAAAAATTATACATTGTATCCGTATATGCAAATAGTTACAATTAATACATTAGTTTAAATAAAAAAAAAGATGGAAAAATTTGAACGAATATATTTTTATTATGTTAATATGCTCTAGTTTAATAAAAAAAATAAATAAATAAAACCTAAGATTGTGGTATAATGTTAAAATAAGGCATCCCTGAAATAGCTTGAATATTGGAATTAAGTTCAGTTTCTGTACATTTAAAAAATCAAAAAGTACTCCATTGTAAGAAAAACTGACATTTTTTGATTGGTTCAGAGGTACTTAAAACCCTTTTGGGGGGGCTAACCAATAAGGAACACCTAGTATGGTTACTTGTCTTGTAATGTTAGCATCAAAAACTTACATAGGGAGAGCTCTGCTCATTTATCTTGTGTATAGTTTAGCCTTGTAGGCACGATAGTTAGTCAGTCTACGGATTGAAAGAAGACCCCAGTTTACGGAGGGTAATGATAACATATTTATAAGAACTTTGAACCAATCAACAAACTTGTTTTATAAAATTTTAAATAAAAATTCATACTTTATATCTTTATTGTGTAAAAAAAAAATTTTAAATATCAATAAAAATTTCATTTCACTAAAATGTTTTTAAAATAACTAAGAAGTAAAATTGTTTTTAACAAGAGTAATAAAATCTAAACTACATTACAATTCTAATCAGGATTTGTAAATTTGTTGTCTCTATTTGGGGTTTTCGGTTGAAAGCCGGTACAAGAACCCCAAATAAAGAGGTGTTAAAGTGATTTAGTTTTAATCTTATTAAGAAGGATGTATTTTATTTTGTGTTGGATAACAACAATTCACAGCTATAGTCATGGCAATTATAAATGATGGTTTAACTATTGAATAATTTATAAATGAAATGTGCTCCTTACTAAAACTTTATATTAATGAAATGCAAAAAATGTTATAAATACACTTCAATTAATTGTCAATTGAAGATTTGCAATCAGAGATAAATAAAAAAATTTTTTTTAACAATTTACAAAGACTAACAATTATGTCATTTGGCAGAACACCCAAACACTCCTTTTAAAATATTATTATTTAATGATACAAACCAAATAATCTAGTTTATACGTTTTATTTTGTTCATGAGAGTAATCTCCACCAAAGTAGGAATAACAGTGCGATAAACTAATAAATATATCATTATTTATTAGAGCACACCATGTTACAAATAAAAAAATTGCGCAAAATCTGCTAGTAAAAAAATTTATTAAGTAAAAATTATATTAAAAAAGAACATGGGAACGTTGTTGTATTCTGCAATAGTATAAGTGTATAAAGTATTATGGAAACAGATCTGATACAGGTTTTAAATATAGTTTTATTGATTTACAGTAACTTTGGTAAAGTTTATAAAATGGCACTCAAAGTTGATCTTCTCACCAAAGAAGAAACTTAGTTTAATGAATTAATGTTAAGGAATGTAAATACAGATAAGACAGATAAAGTAACAGATTTGAGAGAAAAAGGTCTAAGAAGTTTGGATAAAATTAAATGTCCAGCCGAACTTTTTAACAAACCTACCAAAAATAAACTTAAAGATTGCTGAGGGAAATTTTGAAATTAATAAAAGTGAAAGTATTCAAGGCGATTGAGAGTTTCAGTGGAAGAAATTATTTATATAAGTTATAATCAAACTAATTGACCATCTGATTAGGTTCGAACAAAAATTAAATCATTTTACAAAATTAGAAATAAAAAAATATTGCTAAAATTTAATATTGGATTAGTACATAAAGAGGAAGAGTTACATAAATATATGGAAAATACTAGGTTTAGCTGAAACAAAAATTTTAAAATACCCTCGAATGTTGACAGTAAGCTAAAAAGAAGATGATAGTTAGAAGGTTTAAGATGAGTACCAAACTAATGGAGAGGAAGAAGACTTAAGTGATGTGTATTTGAAAATAAGACTAAACTTTCAGTAGCAAGTAAAAGTTAGTTGATTAAAACCCCAAATAGACTGGCTTAACTTATAGAAGAAGAGAGGAGAGTGTGCGTGAATGATGAAGTTATTCTAAATTACATGCAATATTTTTCAAAACTTCCTTAACCCGGTTGAGAAACACTTAAAAAACTTTAAAATTACGAATGGTTTTAAATTATTAGTGAATTAATTGAGTTCAAATAAAAAACTTAATTTTAAAATTAAAGTAACGAAAACACATTTATTGGATCACAGAAGTTAAATAGAAACTGTGCTTCGGGTTAATGTGGACCGGACCTCTACTTTCCAAAATAATGGAGTGTAAGATCGGACAAAAAAGACATTCAGGAGTTAACATTAGTGAATTGTTTACAAATTATTTATTGTTACCCACTGGGCTTTAAAAGAAAATTTAAAAAAGGGAAAACTGGTAACTATGACAACAAAAACCAGGGGGAAACCCCTTTCTGTGTATATAACCTGAGGTTAGGGAAAACTCAAATATTTTAAAAATATGACAACTACAGTGAGGAAGAACTAGTGGGAAATTATTAAGCTGTGGAAATAAATCAGGACGAAAGAGCTAGGTTAGTTGGTGGGGGGGGGGGGGGGTGGGGGGGGGGGGGGGTGGGGGGGGGGGGGGGTGGGGGGGGGGGGGGGTGGGGGGGGGGGGGGGTGGGGGGGGGGGGGGGTAGGCCAAAAACCGGTGTAATAATGTAGCCGATACACTTTTCTTAAAACTAGGGATGCTTTCTGTGGTATCTGATTTTTACATGTATTCAAAAGTCAAAAGGTAATGACGCTTTTCTTGAATACAATATAAATTATGTACCTTTTGCCGACGCAAACTCTCACAGTACGCAACTTTGTTTGTGGATTGACACCGTAAAGGCAATCTAGATAACATATCAGCATTATTTAGTTCCGTCTTTACGTATTGAATGTCAAAATTCGTAACCGACAGGAACAAGGCATATCGTTTGTCCATACGACCGGCAGCAAAGACTAGGTACACCCTTTTTTAATTTCCAAAAAGATACTTAAAAGAGGTTTGTGTCATGAGTGTGACAAAACAAAATAAAATAAACATATTTATTGAATTAAACGCGTTTTGACTGCAAATACGATAGCCAGGAGCTTCGACTTTTTTTCTATCCTGGTGAATAGTTCCGCTCAGCTTGTGAGAGTATGTGCGTTGACTGATAGGCTTTTGGTTTTCTCTAATAGTCCACACTGGTTGGTAGAGAATAACACTTAAGGACCGGCTCCCAGCCAACTGAAGCTCCATCTACGGCTAAACTTCAAAGGCCAAATTAGTGGTCATACATGCGCCAAAATTGTGTGCTTTTGAAAGTAACTACTCTTTTACTTTGTTTCAAAAGACTGCGCCACGATACAATTCTTATCAAAATTAAATAGGTGTGGTCCTTCCTAAATAAGAAGACTGTACATGGGACTTAGTGAATGGTAGAACAACTGTGGTATTGAACTTTTGAGTAGTAACTAAATTAGAACTCTACTAAAGCTTTGGACCTCTCTATCACTAATTCTAGGTATGGGAGCATTCCTAATTTGCGTTCTACCTTAGCATTCGTGAAAGTGTGCAACCCTTCTTTGTCAATACCAGAAAGAAAACCTAAATTACTCCCAACTTTAGGTGCAAGAATGTGTGTAGCATTTCATTTATTCCTTATTCTTTTTACTGTGAGACCATTTTCGTCCCACTCTAGGCGCTTGCAAACTTCCTCGAAGTTTTTTGATAGTGTAGGATCATGCGTTTACCATCTGTGAATCAATGATATCGTCTAAAAATTCACAACAACATTGGACAAAGTCCTTTGTTAAACCCACTGTTCTGATTCTGTTCTGAGAATATACTCGATTGCGGAAGAAATTCCCGAACGGCATTCTTTGACTAACTGGAATAACCCTTTTAAAAATCCTTCTCTCCCTTTGTGGGTACTGATAGTGCAATAATTTTCTTAGATTCTTCATCTCTAACGTCTTGTAGCTTAGCATATAAGCACTTGGACATAAATCTATTTTACTGAATTTCTCCGCCTTTCCTGTAAACAAGTAAACATTTTCATATCTATTCTAGGGATGTAATTGGGTACTTTTATAAAAAACCTTCTAAACATGGATTTAGAGGTAACTTTATAAATCTCATCCCGGCAATAATGCGTATTTCCTCCATCTGGTTTTTATTACTGAACAATGGGAGTGCCCCAGTCAATACTTTTTACTGGAACAAGTACTTTTTCCTCAGTTAACCTTTTCTAGTTTTTTTTTCGACTTTATTTTTAAGTGAAAAGAGAACGGTCCGGTTGGCTTAAAATACCTTGGTGTGGCGTCAGGTTTAACTTTAATTTAACTGGTTCACCTTTTGTATTGACCTAATTTGTCACTGAAAAAACTTCCGAAATTTCTTTGATCAAATCTTAGTTTTAATTCAAATACACAATGTTTACTCGTAACATCCGGATTACTGTCTTTAATTGCTTATGCCAAAATATTTTATTTTTGAAAAAAATATTTCCACACCAAGATTTTGAAGCCAATTTCGTCCCTATGAGAGGGTGAGCTCCTTTCTTGATTCAAACAAACAATTCAAAAATTTGCTAACTCCTGATATTGAACATCCACTTCAAATTTTCCTAACGAAACTATAGGTTCATTTCGTATACGAAACTTAGAGATAAGTCAGTGGGGCAATAATTTACAACATAAAGGTTTTCTTTTGTAAAATTTTCTCGCTGCACACGCTTACTGACGCGCCTGTATCACCTCAAAACAGATTGGCTTACCCTTAACTATTAATTCTAATTTAACCGGATTAACTTTAAATGTGCTCAACTTCCTTTTCATTCATTTTAAATAATTTGAAATATCTTCCTCATAGCTTTCAGGTTCAACATTACTAACAGTGTTTTGACTACATACTTCTTCTACATAATTATGTCTACTATCATTTTTATTTTTAAAGTGTTTAAACTTAGATTGTTGTTTTGGGGGGCTTACCCTTGATCGACAAACTTTAGCAATGTCGGATGATCTTTTTTTCCACACGCGTTACACGTAACACCAAACAATCGACACTGGGTGGCGCAAATGGCCCACTTTACCACAACACGAACACTGCACTTTGTAGTCGTGCGAAGTGCTGCTTTTGGGGTGTGGGGGTGACTTTCAGGTGTGGTAGCGCCGCCGCCACCCGCCGATGCTACTGCTCCTAGCGTTGTTACGCCTGCGGTGATGAGTGTCATCTTTTGTAGTCGCTCGGCGTTGCGGCTTCCGTTGATCACCAAGGCTGCTGCATTCTTTCTCACGGCCTTTCTGCTGACGTGAAGTGATTTTAACTGCTTGGTCATATGTCAAGCTGGAGTTCACTAACAGTTTTTGTTTTGTTGCTTCATTTCTAATTCCGGAGACTAAACGGTCTCGCAGGTAATCGTTTAAAACTGCCCCAAATTCACAATGTGGAGATCTTTCTAACTGGGCGATGTAGTCTGCTGCTATTCGCCTTCGTCTGAATACCTCTTGCTGAACTTGTACCTCTCGGCTATGAACGATGGTTTTGGATACGAAGGATCTTGAATCAAAGATACTAATGCGTCAAAACTTTTTGTAGACGGCTTATTGGGCGTGCATAAATCCCGTAATAGACATTACGTTTTTACACCGGCAACTTTAATAATGTGCTACATTTTGTCTCCTCCTTAATATTGTTGCACTCGATGAATAGTTCGAAGCGCTCGATATAAGACGACCACGTCTCACTATTTTGATCGTATTCACCGATTTCCGCCCGATTATTCCTGACATTTTGTGGAGTGCCCGCAGTTCGATATTGTGTATAACGGCCTAAATCCACTTCTGACCATCCACATTTACACGTGTTATCCGAAATTTACACTACGCGGCACAATTCAACAGTTGCACTGCCCGGATGTAAATTGTAAACCGACCTCGTCCGCCAGGGGGGTTAGGTTTGTTTCTAAATAACATACTATGCCGGGGGCGAGTGGGAATCGAAATAAGAAACACTTTTACAGTTTCTTAAAACACGGCCACACGAGGGGTGGTGTGGCAAGCGAGACTGGAGTTGACTGACTACACGAACCAGCTCAAGGAATGCTCGGACGAAGGCAGTGACCCAAAGGATGGGGGGTCATGTGAATCTCGAGTAGCCAATGCCGTTTATTCAAAATCATACGATTAAATACTGGCCGACACATTACGGCATATGGGGTGAGGTGCACATTTTGCAAATATATCTAAACTTACTAAATAATGATACAAAAATATTCATATATAACATAAACAAATTGTTTTTCTCAATACAGATTGTAGAGGATTTAATTCTGAAAACAATCATAATAAGCAAAGTTACCTAAATGTGTAAAAGAGTATGAATTGAAAATCCTCACGTTAATTACACTACACAGCAAACTTTTGTGGTTTTACAAGGAATGAGTGTCTGATTGGTAACATCTGGTAATAATTATTCATTTAAACAACAGCTGTTTAAACATTTTAAATAATAAATAATCAGCTGGGCATTTATTATTAGATGACATATGTCACCTCATTGTTGAACAAAACAACAAACTGTAAAGATACTGTGTGTGTGTTAACTATTTTAAGCAGTTATTTTCATCCATGTTATTAGTGATTTTGTGTTGTGTGTTTCATTTATTAAAAATGGAAGGTAATATTCATGTGTATTCAAACCATGAATCAGCCGACATGCATTTAATGTATGGTTTGGGACGCTGCAATAGTACTGCAGCAAGACGTGTGTATCAAGAGAACTTTCCTAACCGCAGGAGTCCAAGCGCAAGATTTTTTGCCACTATTCATCAACACCTATCTGAAACAGGTTCTTTGAAGTCTTCAGAGCATAGTAATGCAGGCATCGCCCGATCATGTAGGACTGTTGAATTAGAAGAGTTTGTTCTTAATGAAATTTCTTGTTATCCTGAAAAGAGTACTAGAGAATTGTTCCTACAGTTCAATGTTAGCCAATCTAGTATTCGGAGAATACTACACGAGTAATAGTTACACCCATACCACTTCCAGCATGTCCAAACGCTTTTACCACAAGACTACGCTCCCGTGTTGCTTTTTGTTGATGGCTTCTGTGAAAATGTGCTGATCCTAAATTTTTTAAATACAATTCTGTTTACCGATGAGGCTTAATATACAAGAACAGCTATTATTAACTTCCATAACAAACCACACTTGGGCAGACAGAAATCCTCATGCTATCAAATCGGCCACACAACATCAGTTTATCAGTAAATGTTTGGGCTGGAATCTTAGCAGATCATTTAGTCGTATTCGTGCTTCCTCCCAGGCTTAATGGCGTGGTGTACTTGAACTTTTTAAGAGACGAGCTACCTATTTTGCTTGATGATGTACCTCTGCATTTGCGCTAAAACATGTGGTTTATGCACTGGGCACCTGTGCACTTCTCTCTGGCTGTTCTTGGACACCTAAATGACAGTTTTATAAATCATATGGATAGGCCGAGGTGGAGCAGTTTCATGGCCAGCAAGATCACCGGACTTAAATCTTTGGACTTTTACCTTTGGGACCTTTAAAAATAATAGCTTACTCTTCCCTAATAGATACCTTTGAAGAACTCCGATTAAAACATTTCTAATGACATAGAAACCATTAAGCAGACATCTGGAGTTTTTTGAACGGATCCGAAACTCAATGAGAAGACGCCTGAACACGTGCATTTTGAATAACGGACGCCATTTTGAGCATCATCTTTAATCTTCTGTAGATATGTTTATTGTATTTAAAAATAAACTTTTGAACTAAAAATATGTTTGTTTTTCACCGGCTGTTACCAATCAGATACTTATATTTTAACGTATCCATTAAAATATATTTTTGGACTTTTTGGAGGACAAACGTATCTCCCCCTTTTTTTAAGGGGTGTAAATGTGTGGTAACTATAAATTTTTTAATTGCATCTCCTATCTTGTGCCATGCCATTATAAAGATAACTTAAAAAAAACACATTTACATAAAAAAAATCTCTATGACGATCGTAGCAAAAGTTTGGGGCAAATAATAACTCACCACTTTATAATGTCGCCTAGAAAAATACACCTCTTTCCAAAACTATCCACACCAGAAACACTAAATATTTTGTAAAGGGTTAATGTAAGCACCTTATGGTCATAATAAAAGTTTTAATGTATGAATTGTGTTACCATTGCATAGAACTTTCAAATGACATGTAATAAGATAGGGGTTTGCAATTTAAAAATTTAAAGTTACTCCCCTCTACCCCCTTTTGAAAAAGTGAGGGAGAAATAATTTTACCCTTTAAAAGTAAAAAAAGTATTTTAATAGGAATAACAAAAAAATTACATCCAAATTTCAACCCGTTTCATCGATAAACAATAATACAAATAATAAACTACTGAAATTGTTTCTTAACTAAAAAGGTTTTTTTATATATCGGTACCATTTTCATTTTGGCATGGAATGTAGCTGTTCTTCGGTTGTATTTATTAAATTGTACAGTTCTTTTTTAAAGCAACATAACATTTTTGTGATTTAATTTGTTAAATATGGTGATTAAGGTGGCATGGAAAATTATCTTTGTATTCTGGTCATTCGTGTTGTAACTGAAGTAACATTTATAACCAAATCTTAGTTTAATTCAATCCGAGTATCCCATTAGGAAACAACCGAGGGTTAAAATTCCGAATGTTTTATATTTATGGGGGAAATTAGGAGATATAAATGAGATACCTGAGCAACTAGAATTTTTCTGTTCCATGTTCTACGGAAACAAAAATTATATATCCCCGCAACTGAGAAGTGCTGCCGTGAATGTAGCAACATTCAAACATAATGTAATACAGGAATCATATCAACGTTAAAATTCTGTTGGAACCGATGAGCAAAGGCGTTCAATTGGAATTGAATAGATCCTTTCTATTTCAAAACAGATATCCTTACAGGTATAAGTGTAAGGGACACTTCTTTACCGTAGAAAAACGACTATAAGTTAGGCTCCAACGATGGCCGTGGCAATGGGAATTGATGTTTCAGTGTGTGAGTGCTGTGAAAATACTATTATTTCTAGTGAAAGTGTGCTGTTGTGCGAAGCATTTTGCAATAAACGCTACCTCGCGGCCTGCTTAAAACATTGATGATGATAAATATGGACTAATTCTCTCGCTTAAAGACTCAGTTAAATGGGTGTGTGAACGATGTGAAACAAGGTTAGAATCTATGAAGTCTCAAGTTATCAACGCTGATGAATATTTCAATCTGCATGAATTGGTCGGTAATCTTATGGTTCTTGTGAAAAATATAATTACTGACAATTTTGAAATAAACAAAAAACTTGACAATTTGTCTTGTGACAAATTTAATAATTTTCAAAGTGATTGCAAGAACAATCCTGCTAAATACCATAAACAGGATGAAGTTATTAAAATTAAAGACGTTAGCAGAAGAGTAAATGTAAAAAAAACTTTTCCACCTATCAGACCGCTTACTAGGTCACAATCAAAAAACGTGGGCACTCAAGCAAAGAGGAGCGAATAATCAAATTGATCATGCCGAAGGTTATACGGCAGAACAGATATCTGACCCTGACGTAGTTACCAGTGAAAATGAGAACAGTAGTCCTGAAGTTCTGTCTTCAAAAAATATAACCAGTGCTAACGATGATACAAGGCCTGGTCAATCAGATGTTTGCAGTAGCGAAAACGATAGTAATAGCATAGAAGAACAAACCTATGCAAAAGTCGTAAACAGTAGAACCTGGAAGAAAAAAATCTTTAATGTATCCAGAATCATCAAACTCAATGGGTAGTAAACTTAAGAATGGTAACGAATCTGATGTAATTTTATCAAAGAAAAATCAGAGAACTCCAAGAAGACAACAAACTTTGCCTGAGACTAGCAAGCATCAATCTCGATCCAAACCTATCTTTGGTACTAAAATTGGAGGTGAAGTTAGGCTTAAAACTGCTGCAACAAGGTCGTGGATCTTTGTTTCAAAGTTAGATATAGGAGTTACAAAATCTGAAATTGAATCCTATCTGTCTGGTTATATAACATCACCAACGTCGTCTGTGAAGAGGTTAAACCGAAGTATGACACATACAAGTCCTTCAAGATTGGTGTCTGCGAAGAAGTTTTCGAGACTGTTTTGGATCCTGAGTTTGGGGACAAAGGTGTTCTTGTGAAAAAGTATGTCCCACCACGAAGATACAATAGGCCTGATCATTTTTTTTAGGCCAGAGGAGAGGATAGTTAATTTCTCTACAACTAACCTCGCCGATGAATGCATTGTTTCATTTGGTTTTGAATGTTTGTTTCTCAATATCCAGGGACTGAGGAACAAATTCACTTGTGTTCGAGGACTTTCTAAAAGACTTGTCTGGTAAGTCATATTTAGCCTTAATTTGTATTTCCGAGCACTGGCTCAACTTGGATGAACTGGCATTGCACGTGCCTAGTGGTTACCAGATGGCAAGTGCTTTTTGTAGGAAGAACCATATCCGTGGAGGGTCAGCGATTTTTATACGTGTAAATATTGAATTTAGAATAATTATAGACGTAAGTGATTTATGTAGAGAGCTTATCTTTGAAGTGGCCGTTATTGCACTTGATGTTTGCAAATTAATTGTGGTTAGCCTATATCATCCACCTGGTATAGACCCCGGTGAGTTTTTAGACTTATTAGATAGGCTGTTATTGTTACTTTCTAAATGGGATGATTATACAATTGTGGTTGGAGGTGATTTAAACGCTGACTTTGATGTAAATCAATCCAACCGTAAAAGTGGCATGACCTTTTTAAATCTATTAAGACAATATAATTGCTACTGTTTAAATAATACACCAACTAGAGGAAGTGCCTGTCTGGATAATATTCTTTCCAACAATACAGATAGGATTACTGATTGTCATAATATTTTAAAAAAACTTTGTTTTCTCAGATCATGATGGGTTAGTTGTTAAAATAAAAAATAACAGAAGCCTTGATAATATAAATAATATCCCTAACGAGGCTTGTAAAAATCCTAGGTTTGTGTTTCCTAAATTCTTTTCTATTTCTATGTGCCGTTACTGGTAGATAAGCTTAATAGTGTAGATTGGAATATTATGGTGCAGCATATTTCAGAAGGTTCTTTAATGTTTACTACTTTCTTTACATCTGTAACTAAGATTATCTTGGATTTAGTTTTGTTAAAGACAGCGAATGGTAAAAATGTCAAGCCTAGTAAAAGTAGAAAGTGGTACACACCTGAGTTGCAGGCTATAAAAAACAAATTAATTAATATCCATTACTTGTATCGTTTGACCAGTAGTCCTAGTCTTAAAAGTAAATTAGATGACATGAAAAAGCTTTAAAAACATACAATTTCTGAGGCTAAACTTAGGGATAATAATTTGTATATTGATCAGAATTCTAATAAATGTAAAGCGGCCTGGAGTTTAATAAAGAATGAATGTTTTTTTCATAATAGGCCTAATGTTGTGACCAAGGTGTCCCCTACAGTTTTCAACGAATTCTGCATTGAATCTGTGAGGAATATAAAAAAAGAAATATCACCTACTAGTAATACTGTTTTAGATTTAGTAAGAAGTTACAATGTTTGTAATGCTGAATTTGAATGGAGAGTGGTGACTTCTGAGGATGTATTAAGAGCAGTTAAATCACTGAACAACTCTTATAGTCAAGATTTGTATTTTATATCAAATAATATCATGAAACAAATAATAAGTAGCATTGTTAGTCCTTTGACTATCTGTATAAACAAATGTCTGCTAGAGGGAAATTTTCCCAAGGAACTTAAAGTCTCTCGTGTCTGCCCGGTGTTTAAGAAGGGTCCTAAAGATAAACCAGAAAGAGTTTCGTCCTGTTTCAATTGTTCCCATTTTCTCTAAAGTGTTTGAAATCACTTTCCATGATCAGTTAAGTAGTTTCTTTGAAAGTCATTCTATTTTGTCTAAATTTCAATTTGGTTTCTGTAAAGGGAGAGCGACCTTGGATGCCAAAGAGGAATTGGTTTGCCAAGTATTGTATGTGTTCGAGAACAGGCTCTTTGCTCAGGCAACTTTATGCGACCTCAGTAAGGCCTTCAACACAGTATGTCATAATGATCTATTACTGAAGCTTGAATACTATGGTATACATGGACCTGCTCTGAGCCTTCTCAAATCCTATCTTGATAGCCGCAGACAGAGAGTGTGTATCAATGGGGAATGGTCACAGGATATTGAACTCGAGTTTGGAGTACCCCAGGGTTCAGTTCTTGGCCCTCTTCTTTTCTTGATTAGTATTAATAATCTACCTTGTAATGTCAAGACCAAAACATTTTTGTACGCTGATGACACGTCTTTTATTAGCACAAATAATAGTATTAACGACCTTAAAAATACTGTCCATTCTGTGATGGCTGATGCATCTGTTTGGTTTCAAACAAATGGCCAAAATAAAACTCAAAATATTGTGTTTACCTTAAGGCCTTTTGATCCAACTGACAGTAATCTAGTAACTGTAAATGATGTAAAATTTTTTGGGTGTTGTCATAGATAATCAGCTTACCTGGGGTAGTCTTGTAGACCACATTGTACCCGTGTTATCTCGATCTATCTTCTAAGGCGTTTAAAGTCACTTGTTACCTTAGACTATCTTAGAGTGGTTTACTTTGCTTATTTCCAGTCTGTTATTAAGTATGGTCTGTTATTCTGGGGAAATTCAGGTCGGTTAAGTGAAATTTTAATTCTTCAAAAGAAAGCTGTAAGAATCATTGCTAATGCTGAACGGCTTGACCACTGTAAACCTATTTTTAAAGAACTTAAAATTACTACTATTGTAAATCTTTATATTTTCGATCTTGTTGTATATGCTATTAACAAATCTTTTGACTGGTTGTTTAAAACGAGGATTTTCATGCTCATAACACGAGAAATAAAAATAATTTATCCTTTGTACACTGCAGGCTAAGTAAAACCTTGAAAAGTCATACTGTTTTGTCAAAGAAAGCTTATAATAAGTTAAGTTACCTAATTAAAATGTACAATACTCAAAATCTTTAAAAATAAGTTAGTAGTGTGGTTGTTGAAGAACCCATTTTATTCTTTGAACGAATTCTTTACATGTCAAAGTATATATTTTTAATTTTGTACAGTAGGGTATTTTTAACCTATACAATAAATTTTAATGTCAAATATTTTTAACTAGGACTAGTTGTTTATTTAAAAATTTTATTTGTTATCTTGTTATCTATATAAAACTTTTATAAAACTTGTTAATTTCTCTAAATTGTTTAATGAAACTTGTTATTTTTATTGTTATTTAATTTTAATATGTTGTGTGTTACATATATTGTTTTTAACGTAAACCTTAAAAAAGGTTTAAATTTTTTTGTTAGGCTATTTTATAATTATTGCTAAAAATATGTTTGAATTTTCAATTAGTTTGTAACCCAAACTAGGACTTAGGCCAAGGTTGACTGCTACCAGTTTGTGATTGACAAAACCTGTTGGTAGATAATTTTGACGTTGTCAATGCATGTAACTGCCTTACGACAATAAAGAGAGATTTGATTTGATTTGATTTTATATTCCTTGAATGGATAACCACTAATCTGTATTTATCCGGTTCACCGTTCTGCAGGGCCAATGGCGGTAACTAGGGAGTCCTATTCAGACCGTCCGCCCTTGCAAGAGACAATATGTCTGAGGCGAGGGGCAAATCGTTCTTACTAATCTGTATTTAAGCGGTTCACCGTTCTACAGGGCCAATGGCGGTAACTAGGGAGTCCTATTCAGACCGTCCGCCCTTGCAAGAGACAATATGTCTGAGGCGAGGGGCAAATCGTTCTTAGCTTATTCTTATCAAAAACAAAATGTGTGTTTTGTAGGCGAATTCAGCTCGTAGGTAACCATTATTTTTTTAAGTAAATAAAATATTACTTCAGACATAAAGATGATACAAAAACTCAAAATTCTAGAAATATAAGAAAATATAAGAGAAATAAGTCTCGTAAGAAACGAGTTTACGGTAATTAATAAGCAAACAGGACTATATCGGGAAGTGTTACATGAACATGAAATTGGGTGCTTGCATAGTCAAAATAAGAGGAATACTCTGTGACTTTTGCAAGTTTTCTATTGAGACTGTTTTTGCATCTTAAAATGAACATGTTGTAGTTACTTAATGTAAGAACATTTATTTTGATTTATACTATGTAAATGTATGTATGTATTTTATTATGCATGAAGATGTATATGCAAAATGTATATTCTGTGTTTTTGACAAAATAAATAATAATAATAATAATTATTATTATTATATTACTTACAGTAAATTAAGTAAAGGAAACAGGATATTTCCGGACATTTGCTAGCGTTTATTTACAAAAAAAATCAGTAACACTGCGAGATCTGCAATCAGATTACTTCAGTAAATTACTAACCTAATTTCTAATTAGGTTAAAATAAACAAATCGTAGCGTTGTGACACAAGTCAGGAATCACAACCACTATGTTGTGTGTCAACTTCACTAACTCTAAAAGACCAGTGAACATATAATGAAATAGCTGCAACACATTACACATTGGTAAGCTGAATGTGTCTATGTGTCTCACATCCCACTGTTAACTAATCTAACACTGATTGTTACTATTCTCATAACCTACTATCAAGAGCATAATTCATAGATCAGCAACTTGTCCATCTCCATCAGTCCATCCTATTTGTCAATAACAACAACAAACATTATCTGTCTGTCATTTCACCTGAATCAACAAGCCGTTATCCATAGAGGAATCCACGCTTCACTATTTCGTGTCCACAGCCTTCTGAATTATCACTGGTCAATGGATGTACTATATTAAAGAATCTTACTGCTTGTATTGCATACTCATTGTTGGTGTTGGATCGAGCAGCTACCAGTCAGTGAGTATCCGCACACGGTGCATTAAGCATCGCATCATGACTTCTACTTCTGAAACAACTTCCCCCTTTTGTGTCAAGACTGTGTTAGATTCTGAAGAAGGTATTGGCTGCGATGGCGTCTGCCAGCGCTGGTTCCATAGAGAATGTTTGAGTATGCCCAAGAGTGACTACAACCGAATCTGTGCTAAAAATAAAGTTCAATGGCACTGCTCACGTACCGACTGCATACAATCTTCTGATCTGCCACAAAAATTTGATACTTAAACAGCTTACCATTCTGACAGCTAAGATTGCTGATCTGGCAGATAAGGTTGACTCGCTTACATCACTTCCTGCCAAGATCGATAGCCTGGTCTGTGAGGTGGAGGGTTTAAATAAAAATCTCTCAATTAGAGTCTCGCCTAAGTGTAAATGAATCTAAACTACTTGCACGTGAAGAGAAACTGAAAGATTCCGCACATCAAGATGTCAATAATGCAGAATCGATTATTGCCGAGATGAGTGACCGAGCTCGTAGATCGAAGAATGTCATGCTCTTCAATTTTCCTGAATCTCAGGACAAAAATGTGGAAGTTAGGGTAAAACACGACAATGCCCTTGTATCACGCCTGCTTGACAAATTTCTTCCTAACGGAATTAGTGACTCCCTTATAACAGCTCGAGTTGGCAAGAAGATCCCTGCCAAGATAAGGCCTCTAAAGGTTATATTAAGCAAGAAATCAGATGTGATAAGTTTTCTCTCAAGTTTCTCCCCTGAATCTGCTGCTCAGGTGGATCAGAGACTCGCCGATGTTAAAGCCTCCCGTGATCGCACCCCTAATGAAATGAAACTGTTTAAGTCCTGTTTAAGTCTGAGCTTGAAGAAAGGACAAGCCCTAACGGTAAACCACATAAAATTCATTGTCTTTTTCAAAATGTTAATGGTCTTAAAAGTAAATTAAAGGACTTATTGAATGCACTATCAACCACTTATTATGATGTGGTTGCCCTAGTTGAGACAAATCTTACGCCTGATATTCTTGATTCTGAACTGGGTTTCCATGGATTTTCTGTCTTAAGGTGTGATCAGTCAACTTTGAATAGTGTGAAATCCAGTGGCGGAGGTTGTTTGGTTGCAGTGCATAACTCTATCTCCTCCAGTCAAATTTTCTCCTGGTAATCAAAATACTGAAAGTGTATTTGTCAAAATGAACTTTGCACAGTCTAGCATGATACTTGGGTGTGTATATATTCATCCGAATCTTCACCATTCAGTATATAGTGACTTTTGCCAAACAGCAGAAGAGGTTTGTGGCTTCAGCAACGACAAGTTACTACTGGTAGGGGATTTCAATTTGCCTAATACTAATTGGACGAAATCTCCTCGACCTACTGACGAATCCACACGCTGTATCCTTGATCTGGCAAACTTGTATGATCTCAGGCAGTTCAATGAAGTCCTTAACTTCCGTGGTTCCGTTTCACTGGATTTAGTGGTCTCGTCAATTCCTGACACTGAAGTTTCTCCAGTCCTTCCTTCCTGAGGACCGACATCATCCTGCTTTAGAAATAACCTGTGCCGTCCGTGAACCAGCACGTGCAAGTTGCATCAGGCTTGTTCCTGACTTTAGGGAAATGTAACATGGGAGCAATATTCAATCGACTGCAGGCCCTCCCATTGCCTATCATTGATGATTTGGCGAATTGTGAGCAGTCTTTTAGCCTCTTCAGCAACCAGCTTTCCCTCATTATAAGCCAGAATACACCTATGAGAAGAGACTATACTTCAAGTTTCCCTAAATGGTTTACTAATGACTTGAAAAGTCTTATGATCAAGAAGAAGACAGCTCATAGGAGATTTAAAGCTACTAGGGTGCCCATTGGATCTGGATATTTTTCGAAGCCTGAGAAGACAATGCAAAGCTCTGGCTACTGAATGTTATGATAATTATATTAGTAGGGTAGGACAGTATTCATTATGGCATAAAGTCCTTTTGGTCACATGTCTCGAGCCTCAAAGGTACAACTGGCTTTCCAATTACAATGACACTGAATGCTAAGATGGGCTCAAGACCCTGTCAACAAGTGCAATCTGTTTGCTGAACATTTTTCTTCGGTTTTTTGTGTTGGAGATATCCCAGTTCCATCATTTGACTTTGCCCAAGGTGACTCTTTTTCATCGATTGTGGTCTCTGCAACAGAGGTTCTAAGAAAGCTCGAAAATCTTGACCCGTCCAAAAGTGCTGGCCCGGATGGCATGCCTCCAGTTGTGTTGAAACTCTGCTCCCTTGCTCCTGCTCATTTAGCCATCTTCTTTAATGTATTGCTGCATGCTGGTATCTTTCTATCTGTGCTGAAGCAGGGCTTTGTCGTACCGATTTTCAAGTCCGGTGACCGTGGTAGTATATTGAACTACAGGCCTATTGTGATTCAACCTGTATTGGCTAAGGTTTATGAATCCTTGCTTTTGGACTATCTTTATAACTACCTGAAGAGATATATAACAAGTAATCAGCATGGTTTTCTTCAAGGCCGCTCTACTATGACGAATCTTCCATCATTTTATGAATACGTAACTTCAGCTTTCGTCAACTCTAACCAAATTGATTGCTGTTATTTGGATTTCTCGAGTGCCTTTGATAGGGTTCATCATGGCCTGTTAGTTGCAAAACTTGCAGGCTATGGTATCAGCGGCAACCTTGTCAAGTGGTTGACCAGCTACTTGGAGAATCGTTTCTTGAATGTTAAGTGCGAAGGGGCTTTCCCATCACCATTTAAGGCTCTTTCTGGCGTCCCTCAAGGGTCACACCTTGGTCCCTTACTATTTAATGTCTTTATAAATGACATTACTGCAGTACTGACGGTTGATTGTCTGATGTTTGGGAACGAAATTTACTCAAGAGTAGATTTTTCAGTGAATCTTTGCTGTCCTTCAGGAAGAAATTATTTTATTTGATCTTTGAACAACACTAAACTAATCTAGATGCTTAGTCTTAGGCAATATATTTTTTTTTCTGGTCAATCATAGTTGTACTGCCAATTGTTCCTGTTTTTCTTAGTTTATCCCTGTTAATGTTTTCTATTAGTAAGCTCTCACCACTGTTGTTGTCTTTGCTGTTGTTTTGTTTTGTTTGTTATTTATTGCTGTTACTGTTATTTATTATTATTGTATTATTTAATTATTTAGCCTCTAGTAGAATATTGTATGTACTATAGTATTTGCCATCTCGGGGAATGTTCCTTTAATTTATATTATTATTGTAAATGGTGTATCCGTTGGAAGATAAAATATATAAATTACCATGGGAAGTTTTAACCAAAGGTTATCTAAGTTGTGTGATATAAAACATTGGCATCTGAACACATGTAAACATTTTAAATCATTTATAATATAGGAACACGTCAATAGTATTTTTTTATTTCTGTCAAGAGACTGCTTGAATGCTGTATTTCATATAATTTCCTAATTTCTTTATTTAATAACTCATTGAGAGTTGGTAAAATTGACAAATATTTTGGCTAAGTACAACATATGGTTTTTCTGTGTTTACCTTAGAAAAATACATTGTTGGGACAGATCGAAATGTCAGTGACTCATTCAATAATATATTTTATCGTATCTAGTACAATAATATTTTAGTATCAAAGAAGACATTGGAGTTTTTGATGTATTAATAACTTTGTGATGGTAACTTAGATAGGCTCACTGGCTAATTTTAAGTCTAGCAGTTGACTAAATACTTTATTCTAAAGTTATTTATTTAAATATTGACAGCAACAGATCCTAAAGTTCCACGTAAATGAAAATGTTGTAGACATCTAAACTGGCATTTAAATGAGAGGGAAACAGTAATCCATAATCTCAAGAAAAGTTTAGTTTTAATTTCTGTAAATACAAATTCATTTTTGATCCTTTACCCCTTTGCAATAATTTTTCTAGATCTCCTACTTTCAGTATAAATGAGCCTATTTCTTTAAAAAATACAGTTACAATTTAAAAAACACCCAGTACATTATTGCTTCTTCTGAAAAGCTAGAATGCCTCGTCCTTAAATTAATTGTATTGCATCATAGAGATATATGGACTTTTAAAACCATTTCCTGATTTGTAGTACTTATAATTCCTTTGTTTAAAATAGCACGTCAATTATAAAACAAGCAAAATTATTAGCAGCACAGTATTTAATGCCTAAGACGTAATAGGATGAATATACTACTGTATTTTTGATTTGCTTTTTTACTAAAGTTTTATTTCCAAATATTTATATTTTAATTAATGAACCATTATTTATATTTTTATGAAATTCTTTGTATACACAATGTGTTATTATTTCTACTTCTTCTTTTCAATGTATTCTTTATTTAATAATTAAAATCTAGTTTTATTATATTATCTTTAATATATTTATTTATTTAGTTTCATTTCATTTTTTCATTTCATTTTTATATATTTTTTTTGTATACCATGGATAGCCGGGTTACATTTTGCTTTAAATACACCAGATGAATAGAGTATGTCTTTAATATGGTATTGGTATTGTGGAGAAGTCACAATATGTAATATGAATCATTTAAAACCAGTAGTGTAGGTGTCATTCATTTAACCCGACCTGAATTTAATTCTATTATTTCTGAAAGTATTGTTAAATAAATTGCGGTATTCGTATAGAGTATTATTTAAACAAATATGTCGGAACATGAGAAAAGTTAATAAATTGGTCCTCCATTTGCTTGGGAAGACAAACCATCGGAACTGTAGTGGATAAATAATTTAAAGGCTGATCAATCAATCCAGCAATGTAATGTATGGTGTTTAGTTCCGGCTGAAAATTACGTCTTGCCAAAAGATATTAATCTGAATTTTCAGATTCTGGCGGAGGAGTTTTAGGCATAGCATACTAGGAAGGAATCCCCTGGAAAATAAAGAGGATGTGCTAGAAGCAAATATAAGACAAAAGATACCGAAACTTCTGGAGATGGAATCCATTTAGAGTTTACCGATAATGTAAATAGAGATAAGGCGAAAATATATAATGTGGCAAGAAACGAGAATATAAAAAAGAAGAAATAGACATTTGGTAGACATAGACTGATCTCGTAAAATAAGATTTAAAAAAACTCAGGAAGGTGTGGCCTCACAGAAAGCAGCATATGCGAAAGCTACAGCGAGCAAAAAAGAAATGAATAAAACTGCTAAAAGTAACAGGTCTGGTGTCAGCGCTGCCGAAGGCATGAATAAACCTTCGTTAAGAAGGTAATGAAAGTAAAGAGGTAAAGAAAACACTACACAATGTGGTTAAACCATTAGATGTACGATGATTAACTGTCAATAGAATGAGTAACATCAGAAACAGAACAAGAAAGTCTGTGGACGAAGAGAGTGCAGAGAGCTAAGTGCTGATATTACAAAGAAAACTGGATATTAGAAACTATCCGTACGAGAAATAAACAAGTGATTATGGTGTATGATGTGAGCTCGGATTTATCACATAAAAACATCAAGGTAATAGTCACCATATAAAAACACAATGGAATTTAATTCGAGAAGGTGATAGTTAAAAGTTAGTGTCGTCCAGGTTTGAAAAAGTCACAAACCCAGCGGTGTAAAAGTGAATGGAAAAGGAAGAGACGTTAGACGTTAATATATTAATTTAATATTCATCTAGAATTAAAATAATATATAAGAGTCTACAACTGAGAAGTAAAAAAAAGGCGGCCTACTAAATGGCAGAACAGTAGAGTTAAAAAATACCTCAACATAGCCTAATGCTAAAAGAGGCTGATATTCTACAACATGACTGAATATTGAAACTGACTGGCACCCACAATATTACATCGCTGTAATATTGACCGTGAATCTGGCATTTGTTAGGAGAAGCATATTACAGAAAGAGCAGCCGGTGGAAACTGCAAGAGACAGACAGGGTTGATCAACTACTCCCATGTTGCAGGGTGGAGGAAATACACAATGTATGAGAGGGCTGTAAAGAGGCGGAATGAGACAATAGACTATGGTGAGTAGTAAACAGGACGATAAAAGCCAAATATGATATAAAATAAAGATAAATAATAAAGGAAGGGACAAGTAAACCGCCGTTGATCCTTAGCGCTAAGAGTATTGGTGGATCAAAAGAAATTAGAAGGGTTGTGTAGATATTTATAAAAACGAATTTTCTGGCTACATTGACAGAATGAAATTACGGAAATAGAAAGAAGCCTGTGTACTCGTAATTACACAGCTGGGGTTTTGTTGGCATATATAATTGTGGGAATTACACTTGGGGTTTTGGTGGAAACAGGAGCTCCAACCTCACGTATCTCCTATCTCATTGGGAGCACTTGGCTATGATTTTATTAAAAGTCTTAATTTGAATTTATGATCAGTTATTCTAGAACTTTAAAATACAGACATATAGTTGATAGTACAACTTTAACAACTAATATTCATTTCCCTGGAACGAACAGGCACTACTCACAAATATCAGTTCAAAAGGAAGTGTGCTAATCTACCCTAAAATATTACAGTCATTCTTAACATTATCTTTAGTTATACCAATGCTTTTAATTGTGTGTGTCTCTTACTGATATAAATAATGTTTGGTAGTAAAACTGTAAATAATAACATATATTTATTATTTATTTTATTGGGATATTCGGAATAAATACACGTCTCTTCGTCACATTTATTTAATAAGAGATTATATAATATTACAATAAAAATAGATTATATTACATTTACATTCAGCATTTTTTAGTACACATATCCTACTGTAATTTTTAAAGAGGGGTTTATTTAAAAGAATAACAATTATTTTTGTGCATTCTGCTGTGGAAATAAAAAAATCTATCTATTTGATTAAAACATTAAAAACTGGTGACATAACAGGGTATTTAAATAAAACAAAAGTTCAATAAACACATTCATTCTCTGACCACGAGTTTTATAACAAACACCATTTTAAATGTCACCTGTACAGGTGGTCATCTTGGTTCTTAGACAAATAAGAACAATGAACTAGTAAGCCCTCACACTCTCATTCTTGGGCAGCGAAATATGGGAGATGTTTCATATATATGTAATATGCACCGAAACACTTAAATCCTAAACCTGAATTTTAGTTTAGTCAGCTGCTAATAAAACCATACAATACACTTTGGGAATTATAATAAATTATGTTCAAGAAATATTATAGTATAAGTTAGTTCAGTAATTTGCGGTCGCTACGAGACTTTTTCTAAATACATCAAGAGAGTCTACATAGTTTTTAAAACAATCATTTTACCTTCCTAGCTAATTTATTATTATATGTATACGTTAATTAATGTGAGCATTTTCAGTTATTAGCATTAATCATTTTGATATGTAGCACATATATTCTACAATGTAGGTAGTTTAACTTATCAGTTTATAAGAACAATCATCGTTTTAACCATTGTTCTTTGTTTGGGTCTGGAATTGAATAAGGATCACCAGATAGGTAGTCACTGATGCAGACATTTTAGTTAACACTTGCCTGTTGATCTTGAAACCCCCTTTTGCAGAAAACGCCAACTTTTGAACAGCCAGTTGCAGCAAAAATTATTCTAGTCGTTTCTTTAATCCTGCATCCAAATCCTGGTTGATCAGCTTGCAGATTATTGGTGATGTCTCGTCCGCCGCTTGAGTGACGTCAGAGCTCGAGGAGACAATCTGTAGCAGGTAGCAGATGTTTAAACAGTGTCCAGATTACTGTTTCGATAAGCCATACTGGATGTTCGATCACAAGACTTAGGAAAAGCGTGTAAAGTGTCAAAGTTATGCTTGAAATCTTATACACGATTGAACTGATTAAAAGGTCACAGTAAAAGGCATTCGCTTGGTCTACAGCAACGCGTAGCATTTGGTAAGCGCTCATAAATGCCTTGATCTTATTATTGGAGTTAATGTTTTGGCCGCGATTGATACATCGAGGATGCTGGCGAAGCACTGATTGTCTATAGCTCTGAAAGATTACTTATTGCCTGATCCTAGCGTTAATTAGTCTGAACCTCGTCGCAATACAGTGAGTGACTTCGTGGAACTGGACCAATATACAGATTTGAACAAAGTTTTCAGCTACCGAGAAAGCATTAAGTATGATACGTGAAATCATTATTTCGTGATGTTGTGTTAAAAAATTTAAAAAGTTAAAACTCTGGTATAGCGACATTCCTCCAAATATTATTAGGGTTACTATTATAACACAAATGAGTGCAGTGAAATTTACTTTCATCCAACGCAACGTCTTGATGGTGTCAGTTGCACACTGTGGTCAAACCTGTCCAGAGTGTCGCAAACGTCGATGAACTGTTTGTACTTCCTGGCACAGCTGTAGAAACTGATTACTTCCGTCATCATTGTAGCTATAATGTGTATGGTGAAAACATTTAAATTGGTATTGGTGTTTGAAAACAATTACGAGACCTTTTGATAAATTTACATAAAGGACAAAACTCAGTAATCCTGTTTGTAGTATAGTCACAGTCAAGCCCCAACAGAACACTGCTGGAGAAAAAGTCAGCCTCTTGCCTGTAGCTGACTCTGACGTGTATTTCAGTGGGAACCCCACACACACTTGATAAAAGTAGAGAGATATTTTCGAGAGAACACACATGCTGATATATTGTTTTATAAAGTAGAGATTTAATACTGTATTATCGATTTCATTGCAATCATTATCCTATATTTACATTGTACTAAAAGTAAAATTCGTTTTTGTTTAGAAAAAGCTTGAACATTTTTCGTTTCCACAAATAATTTATATTTTGTATAGAATAGTAAATATTCCGCTAATTACACTCTGTATTTAATAACTGAGTACAAATAATTCGTTTTAAATATTTTTCTCGATAGTTGAATAGAAATTAGATATGTAAGTTTTCAGGTACTTTTTATACAAATAAACATTACAATTTCTCGCACATACGAGTAGTTTGTAGCACAATCTCTTTTCCCATTAGAATGGTGTTGAATATATTGGACAAATATGGGTCAAAGGGACAGACGAACGGTTAACACTCAGTATTCAATATCATTAAGCTCTGTGAATGCTTTGTTCTAAACCTCACTTCACAAAATAGAATATTTAAAAGTGTCATAAATCGAAAAATAGTTGTCTAATCTTTTAAAATGTTTTAACACGTGTTGATTCTGTAAAAACTATATTATGATCTGTAGCAACTGCCACTACTGTATTGTTACAATATAGATTAAGAAGCACCAATACCCGTTTTATTATCAATGGTAGCATTATTTTACATTACCTGTATAGTGTAGTAAACTTGGCCTCTAAATTTAAATTTTAACTAGATTTTTTTATTTCATGTAAAATATTATGAAGTATGAATTACAAAGTTGTTAAACTGTTAAAAAAGGGCAATTCTTTCAACGTTTATATTATGTCAATACATTTATAGAAACAATATCGATATTTATATTAATAATCCTTATTATATAGTTATAATTAATACTCCTTTACATGTAAATATATTAGAATTATTTAGTGAATATATTTACTATATATTTGCATCTAAAGTAAAAATTATTTTTCTTGAATTTATGTTTTTAAAACATTCTTGAGTAGTAAAATAAGATTATTTACGTTTTTCTTAAGATTCCATAATACCGGAAAAAGGGTACACAAGCCAAAATGCAGTTTTGAGAACATAAGGCTTAATGTATTTTTTAAATTAGAGCATACTTAAGTTTCTTTCTAAAAATATTTTAAAATTATTTGTAATTTTATCAAAATTTAGCTCTTATACCATATGTACCCTCTTTTGAAATATTTACCCAGGGAAAACAATACTGTAAAACTCTGTAAAACTCAAAATAATGTAAAACACACTTTTACATTTTAGAGTTTTTATTTACTTTATTTAAATCAACTAAAATTAGTATAGGCCAACATTCTTCCAAAATATACTCTATTCACTCCCCATCTTCTCCAGAGAGAAACTTAAGCAGAGATCTGACGTCCTTTTCTTTTGTTTCACTGACACCAGCAATGGGGATTGGCTGAAGATCTATGTTTAAGCTTTCGTTTCCCATCTTGGATAGGTATGAGAATAGAGTGTACATAGGTATATATGTGTTAGAACACAAAAGAGATGCCGTAGTTGTATATTTCAATAAACATACTTCCTTATGGTATATTTTACTATATTTCATGTACGATTTGCTGAAATGAGAGGTGTGATTGCTGTTTTCCAATCTTTCACTAAAGCTTTGTCTACCACTAACTCAAAAGGAGAAAATTTTTCTCGACAAGTTACAATAGCTAATAAACGAGGTTGATCTGAGCCGGTTCTTTCGACACTTTTGATTTTGTTTATAACCAGTCCAAAATTTCGATCATATTGACTAAAAGACTGACCACACACTGAGTACAGAGCTATGATTTCAACTTTATTAACGTAGGCAAACCAGTTGCAGACCTTGGTCATTGTTGTGTTTTGGTTTGGTCCTACAGTGACGTCACTATAAGTAATGTGATTGCTTTTAGCATTTGGAGTTTTTTTAAAGCAATCAGGCAAGAAAAAACTACGGTATTTACGGTCCTACTAGAATGGTTTTCCCTATGACATTAAAAGTAGGATGAGTCATCATTGTAAACATAGACGGAAAAACGTACACTCAGAGCATTCGCTCGTAAAACTGAAAATTTACATTAAGGCGAGAAATCGGATAGTTCTGTCCATAGTCAAATTCCCAAACAAGATAATCAGGGTTTTCATTCTCGCTTAAAGCATCTTTTAAAGTACATATAACTCTTAGTCTAAACATAAAGTGCCAACATTGAAAACTGGTAAACATAATATGTGCTCATTCTATAAATCAGCAGGCTATTTGATTTTGAGGACAATGACATGCTTATTATTAAACTAGAAACTCATTAATTTTGAAGCAACCGATTGTTCAGTATTCTGCGTGTCTGCATAGTTTTCTAGTATTTTTTTTTTTTATTTTTTAATTTATTACCTCACTAGAACAAAAGGAATATAAAACTTCCTAAAAGGAATTTAGTCATTTTAAGAAGCACTGCTTATTAAGTTAAGACTTTAAATTGAAACAAAATTGCGTGTTTATAGCGTATGTTAGTATCCAAGATTCCCAAAATAACTTTAATCTTACAAAATTTAAAGTATATTATCAAGTTGGATGGTTTACTTCATATACAGATGTATTTTAATAATATGTGACGTGTCTTTTTTCAACACAACCAGTTACTGTTAAGAATTATACGTATCGCATACCCTAGATGAGCCCAATCAAGCAGGGATTCGATACAGGGGTCTAAATTTTATTCTTATGGATTAGGTATGTCAGTTGGGACCTGATTACAACATTGGTTAAGCTTGCTAATTTAAAGGAATTTTAAGTTAAAAGTGTTAAGAAAATTTTACTTTTTTCCATAGGAGCTAACTTACAAGAACATACCTTTAAAATTAAAAACCACCAAACAAACACTTGATAGTACCAAGTGAAAATAAGTGTATAAAAATTAAACTCATAAATCTAAAAGATTAAATAGATTAAAATACTAATGAAAACAAAGATTTTCCAGCCCTTTAAATTCCGTAGGTCTTTTGTAAACCGAAATCCGTGGAAAACTGTTTTAAATAATAGAAATCAAGTTCAAACCTAAATAAGGGGATTGCCAACGAACCGGTCTACCAAGAAGATTTTGACTGGAAAATCAGTTACCAAAAATAAACCTTAGCACCGACAGTTGAGAAAATGAAATAGAAAGTTTCCTAACAGCAAATAAACAAGGCAGCTACGTGGTAGAAAAATTGACTACAAAATACAAAACTTACAGTTCCTTCAAAGTGGGTGTACCACAAAATCTATGGGAGGATATTTTCAGTGAAGGGTTTTGTCCAGAGTGTACTCTAATAAGTACCTTTAATCTTCCTAAACCCAGGCGCAATTTAAACTCACAAATAAAGGTAGAAACTAGGTCAAAGATAGCCTAAATCCAGTAGAAGATGCGAGTAAAATAAGGTTTCTTTACTTGAATGTCCAAGGCCTAAACAGCAAGTGAAATGTACTGTCTACTGGGTTCTGATAGTAAATATGACTTTTTATGCATCAGTGAACATTGGCTGCTGGCAGATGAAGCTCATTACCTTCAAGTGGAAGGATAAATACTTTTGACAATGAACTGTCGCAAGAACCATATCAGATATGTGTTGCAATTTATGCGTGCGTAAAAACATTTATGTGCAATGTACTTGACTTTGAATGGCTGTGTGACGAAATAAACTTTAAATGTGTTGCTGTTGAGGTTGAAAACTCTAGAATCATCGTTGTCAGCATATACCATTCTCCAGTTGGTGATAAAAATATATTTTTCAACAATTTAGAGCTGCTATTGAAAATCTTAGCCGCATGAAACCCACATCCTGATTGGTGGTGACGTTAACTCCAAGTTCGATGTTACCCGAGATCAACCCAGTGTGAGAAAATTATCATTAAACATTTAAACAAAATCAACATTACATTGGTACACTCCGGAAATAAAGAAAATGAAAGATAATGTTATGGCCTATCACACAGTATACTTTTGCATTAACATTCAAAAGTAACATAAGGCCTACAAAAATTTCAGTAATCTATATAACCTAGAGGTAAATAAGGCTAAACTGTACGCAAATGTGAAATTTATTTAATTCTCAGCTAACAAATATATTCAAAATTCTATTCTAAAATTGACCGATACAAGATCATTAAAAATCATTACATTGGGATATTCTAGTCTTAACTCTGGAGAGCCTATATATCTGGCTGACAAATTCAAATTGAACTCTGAAACAAGCGCAAGAGAGACAAGAATGGCCTCATAAATTCTTCTTATTCCCCGCCATCGAACCTCAACTTACGGGGGGTGTTTTTTAAGTAAGGGCCGTTCTCCCGTACAAGGTAGTAGTTCGCGTTCCTGCCGTAACGACCGTGCGCCCCGCCTCCCGGCATTCCTAGCGAACAACTTCATGTCAGTTGCAGCTCTGTAGCTAACCTGTATGCATTACTGTGGATCTTTATAAAATGTTTTAGATTATCGAATCACCCGCCACGTGTGAGATTCGGTCAGTGATACGATTTTTGACTGCAAGAAACATGTCGGCTGCTGACATTCACCGTCAGCTTTGTGAGGTGTACGGTGCCAAGGCAATGAGTGATGGTAAAGTGCGGAAATGGGTCCGAGAATTTAAAGATGGCCGCGAAAATGTCCACGATGAAGATCGCTCAGGCCGGCCATCTGTGATCACGTGAGATTTGGTTACTGCAGTTGACGCAAAAATTCATGAGGACCGACGGTTCACAATAACCACTCTCTCTATGGAATTTCCTCAAGTGTCCAGGTCAGTACTGTACAAAATTGTGTCAGAAAACCTAAACTTTAAAAAATTGTGCTCAAGATGGGTACCCAAACTCCTCACTGAGGATCACAAAAAAAAAGAGATTAAGCAGTTCTTTGACTTTCTTGACCCGCTACGACGAGGAAGGAGACAACATGTTGAGTCGAATTGTCACAGGGGATGAAATATGGGTATCCCATATCACTCCTGAATCAAAGCAACAGTACATGGAATGGCGGCACACAACATCTCCAGTCAAAGTCAAAGCCAAGCAAACGCTGTCGCGGCGCAAAGTTATGGCAACTGTGTTCTGGGACAGGCGCGGTGTTTTGCTAGTGGACTTTATGCCGCGAGGAATGACGATTAACTCAGAAGCCTACTGCGCAACCCTGGCCAGTCTCTGACGCGCCATTCAGAACAAAAGACGCGGCATGCTGACGAAGGGAATTCTGCTCCTCCACGACAATGCAAGGCCTCACACCGCTGCTCGGACACAGGAAATGATCGACTCTTTTGGCTGGGAAGTTTTGAATCATCCGCCGTACAGCCCCGACCTTGCTCCGAGCGATTTCCAACCACCTTTTTCGGTACTTGAAAAAAAATGACGACGAAGAAGTCAAGACGGCCGTGAACTCCTGGTTGTCAGAGCAGGCGGCAAATTTATTTGAAGAGGGATTTCAAAACTTAGTTTTAAGATATGATAAGTGCCTTAACAAACAAGGCAACTATGTAGAAAAATAAAAAAAAGTATGTAGATTCTGAAAATAAATGTATTTTGAAAAAAATAATTGTTGTTTATTTAAAAAAAAAACGGCCCTTACTAAAAAAAACAGCCCTCGTACAATAAATAATTTTTCGTTACTGCTTGTCGAGCATGGAATGCCCTTCCTAACCATATTAAGTCAGTAGGGAGTCGAAACCGGTTTGCAGCCTTACTGAAAGCTCAATTACTAGAAACGATGTCAGCGATGGGTTGGTTGGGATAGGTATTGGTGGACGGATGGGGTGATAATGAATGTATGTGTATTAAATTCATACAAGAGACCTTTATTGTACAATTTTGTTTTATTTTAAATGTAATAGTTTCATTAGACTTAACAAATATTATTGTATTAGGGTTAATCGTAAGACAGGGCTTTGTGGCCCTAAATTCGCCATTTTGTATGTAAATATGATACAAATAAATTCTTTTGAATTTGAATTTGAACAAATGTCAGGCTGCCTGGACCTTGGTCAGAAAGGTGTCAGCTCAGGGACTGCAGGTTGCAGATGATTCAATCAGCGCGGAGGACTTCAACAGCTTCTTCATCGAGTCGGTCAGTGAAGCAAGAAACAACATACCACCACCATCAACCTCTTCTGAGGATTTTCTGCATCGAGCTAAGCGACCCTCCTCACTCTTCGAGTGGGAAATTGTGACCAGTGAAAATGTGATTAGTGTTGTGTCGAAAATGAAAGCTTCTATACCAAAGATGTGAATGGTCATCAGCTAATATTACAAAGTATGTCGTTAATGCAATCTTATTAACACTTGTAATTTGTATTAACTCCTGCCTGCTAGAAGGTGTATTCCCCAGCTCTCTGGAAAGTTTCAAGAACTGTCCCTGTTTTTAAAAAAGGGAACATGTCTCAGGTTCAAAATAGCAGTCGAATTTCTCTAGTGCCTGTTTCAGCTAAGATTATTGAAGCAGTTGTACGAACTCAGATATACTTTTGGGAAAATTGGAATACTATCGAATCTGTGGTGTCCTCCTAAATATTTCCAAATCGTACCTGAAATGCAGAACTCAATTTCGTGACGCAGGCGGTAACAAATCAAATTGTTATTACGTCATTTTTGGGCTGCTTTAAGGGTCTGTGCTGGGGACTCAGTTTTTACAGTTCTTATTATTGACTTGGAAAACCAATATAATTTACTCATAAACCATCATGTTTGCAGATGACACTACTTTTTTAATTGTGCATTCAGATCAAACCTATTAAAATTAAAATTCGACGACACTCTTGAAAGAGCCTGCTCTTGGTTTAGTGCAAACGGCCTTCTTTTGAATAACGATAAAACTCAGAACCTACTTTGCAGCCTTAAAACCACTAGTCATAATTTAGTAGAAATTTTTAATGTAAAAATCGTCGGTGTAGTATTTGATAATTCAGTGTCTTGGATATCACATGTATAATCTGTTTGTGTCAGATTCTCTAGAGTTATATTTTTTGTAAGATCCCTTACGTGCATTGTTCCAGATAATTATGTAAGAACAGCTTACTTTAACTTCTTTCAGTCTGTAATAAACAATAGTCTAGTTCTATGGGGAAATAACTATCATGTTAATACGGTATTAATGATACAGAAAAAAGATTTAAGAATAATGAATAAGGCAACTTTAAAAGAACATTGTAAACCATTATTTATTAAATGTGAGATTTTGACTGTGATAAACTTGTATATCTATAAATGTTTTTTGTATATAAAGAAGACATTTAATTTAGGCTTAGTTGTACATAGATCTAAAGTTCATAATCACAATACCAAAAATAAAATCCGGTTGGATATGCCATACAGTAGGCTAAGTAAATGTCAAAATAGATTTTATATTGTAAGTCTGAAAATATTTAACAAGTTGCTTAATATAAGTAAACCGTAGATTTCAAACTATTTAAGTTAAGATGTTACAATTAGTTAAGCTTAAACCCTTTTCATGGTTTGAATGAATGTTTTAGCCTCAGATCTGTACGTATGTAAATTTTATTCTTGTTAACTTTGTGAAGAACATTTTCATTAACATCTTTATAAATTTATGTAAATGTTTCAATTTTTAGTCAAACTACTTTACTGTTGTGTCGTGCCGTACCTGGCACAACTGGGCGTAGGGTAAGAATGTATTACAAAAACATTCAGTTAACACAAAAGTTTATTCAAAATTTGTCATAGATGGCAAAATACTGATTACAAGCGATAAAAGAGCATACAAGTTCAAAACAATACAATTAAGATTATAAAGTTATAAAATTTACAACATACTTAAATAGTTCTACTAAAGAAAAACCTTTAACTCAAAGTATTAGATATTTAATAAAAGGCGCGCTTGGAAGTAGGGTCTTTGAGAGAGACTTGAAAATTTAGTTAAGTTATTATTATAATTTAAATGTTTTATACTTTAAACAACATGATGTCTTGGCAAAAAGTGAATGACGGCTATTTGTCTAACATCTGGGAGGGTTTCACTTACTTGTTCATTACGTGCTGTCTCATCAGGAGCTCGATACCGAATAATGTAAAATTATGCTTTTCGGCTGGGCTTGGGATCCTCCCTACTTCTATTACTCTACTTAGAGCTTATTGGTTAGTTCATGTGCGTCATGTATTAAAATGCCCATAAATGGAAATGGTCAGAGTTGGACTTCTAGGATTGGTTCGTGGTTGGAGTGGGTTATTGCTCTACTTTTAGCGTTATCATTTACCCGCTTCCGTAAGGAAAGTTACTGGAGTTATATTTTCTCATGGGAACAAATATTTTGCTCTAGTTTATAAATTATTGATAAAGAAAATATTAAATTATATTAGAGATATTTTATAATAATTAATTGGAGTTAAGTTAATTTGGGTACTAGGTAACAGCACTACAGTTGTGTATCTCATCGATCTCTTTGTTGATCACCATTGACTTTGTCTATTGTATTTGTGTACTTGCTTACAGACAATACAGGTTTACGATTATGATTATGTAAGATCTAACAATCTTAATATTAAAAGTTACAAGTAGCTCTCATATTGATTTTGTAGACTAATATCTTAATACTTACAATTTACTTGACAAATCTATCAAACCCAAATAAAAAACGTGTGTGATGTGGAAATGCCATTTTACTATGTTTTTAAATAAAACATTACAAATTCAAGAAATATTAGTAGATGCTTTCAAATTTCGCGCATTGTATTATTGTGAACAATACAATAGGAATATGCTATGGTGAAGTGTGCTGCACGTGTAACAAGTGCATTATTCTTGACACTGTTTTCATTGTTAATGCAAAATTGATCAACACAGTCATATTTGGCAGTAATCAATAAAGATAGAGAATGCAGATAGCTTTTCTGTACTTTATGGAATAGAAATTCAACTAATACAGCGATTTGCCCAACCACTAGGTTTGTACATAAAATCCGATAATAGTGTTTAAAAGAATTATTTGGGGCAATGACAACTATTACTTTTTAACATAACTCGAGATATAGGTCAAAATTACGCTGTCTATTTACTGCCATTCTTACAGGTGTGCTCTTTCCGAGTATTCAAATAAACGTGTATGTTTGAAGAACATTTTATGTTATACAATTTACAGTATTCGTTTCAATATGAATGTTCTTTCAGAAAGAGACCTTTTCTTTTGCCAAGTATTTATGAGAATCCCTCTGAAGTATACGATACAACCTTCAGGAAACAGGAAGCTGACATTTTCGCCAGTTGTTTTATGGTGGGGCTTGATTGTGGCTCTATTTAAAACAGTGTTTTTGGGCTTTAACATCTACATTACCCTTACAAACAGGTACTCACTCATATTACATAACACAGAATCAAACACTGCTTTCTTCACTGCAGCTGTACTATCGGTCTCTAATATATTAATAGAAGTAGTAACATTCAACAACTATAGCAGGAAGTACTCAAAGTTTCTAGACGTCTGCAACACCCTGAACAGGGTTGATGGCAATTTGCAACTGGCGGCACCTAAATTGGGTTTGAGTGTGAAGTGTACAGCAATCATTGCTATATCAATAGCCGCTCCAATCATAGCTCTAGTAGTACGCATACTCACTATCTTATCTTTGGCAGACAATCACATAGCTAAAATAATAAATAGCTTACGTAGTGTTTCTTTCTTTATAATACACTGTGAACAAACTTGTATGTTGATCCATTTTCAACCTATCACTCGCTGCGTGGCCGAAAGATTCAGATTCATCAACATGAAGATTACACAAGAAGTGAAAAATGACGTTTATAGACAGTCAATGCGACAACGGAATCCACCGCATCTACGTCACAATCACGATCGTAACGTCAACGACAGGATCAACTCTCTCATGATCACCTACCACTTACTTTGTGATGCTGTAGGCCAAGCCAGTGATTTCTACAGTGACCTGTTACTGGCTTTCATCTTTAGTAAATTTTTATACGTCACCACATCTCTATATTTTCTCTTTATGCATATTTTAATGAAAGACGTAATACGAATCATTTCACAAATATTCTGGACACTGCCTACGATATGTTTGTTATGGAAGGTCGTCTCCTCAAGCTCTGACGTCACTCAAGCTGCGTATGAGACAAACACAGTAGTCTGCAAGATGTTAACCAACACAAATGTGAACCCAGGACTGAGGAAGCAGTTGAATTCCTTTCTGTTGCAGCTCAAAAGGAAACACCTTGTGTTTTCTGCAGGAGGATTTTTTTATGTCAACAGAAAAATATTAACATCGATGGCTGCTGCTGTGGCCACCAATCTGGTAATACTCATTCAATTCCAGACTCAACCAAACCAAGGTTTTTAATAATAAATGCTGAGCTCAGTGTTTACTGTTACGGAGTTTTTATCATGTACTGTAATGGAAAGAAATCAGTAATAAAAACGATTTCAATAAATTTAATTTCTGAGATGTAAATTTATAACTGTATTGTGACATTTTGATTCTTCTTAAATAGAAACACGAATAGACTGTTTCATGAACGCCAATAGTTATTGGGTAATTAGTTATTTACTATAAACTGTGTCTGGTAAAGTTAAAAATAATACAGATTTAGTATATTAGTAATCAACTTAGTAATATAAAATAATTGTTAGTCTATAAGTGCAACAAAATATGTCGTTATCATAATAAAATTTTTCAGCGTTGCATAAATTATTGCACCCTATATTTTCATTATTATATTTAATATATGTGTTGTACATTATGATAAAAATAATAGACTATATTCTAAATAATGAAATTAATATTGACCTGAACATGTTTTTCCATAAATCGTTACCATTTTCATTTCAGTTGTATTATTTGTTAAATATAGTGCTTAAAGTGGTGTAGAACATATCCTTGCATTTAGTTTTTGTGCTGCAACTGTTAATAACATTTATGACCAATCTTATATTACTCCAATTTGAACATCCTCCAAAATTTAAAAGTACAGTTTTTTAAAATAATTTTGATCTTAATATTTAGTTTATAACGAAGCACATAAGTTGTGGGGAAAATTGTAAGAGTATAATGAGAAATAGAAGCAAAACATGAGATACCTGGGCAAATATTATTCTCTTCTGTTCCATGTTTTACTCAAACAAAAATTATATCCCCGCAGCTGAGAAGTGCTTCTGCAAATGTAGCAACAACCAAACATAATGTATTTTTACAGGTTTAATTTATTTTGTGAGTTATAATTAATTTTGTTTTGTTATTCGGTAGTAAATAGTGGTCTGAAACTCCGTAAGTATTATGTAATAATACAAGGCACTCAGCAATCACCACGTTTACAGTTATGCACGAAGTACAGAATACTAGTTTACTAAGTAACGAAAAAACCTCATTTAACTGCTACACCATCCAGTAAACGTTACATTATAGTCACTTACTTGACTGTAGCAGTACAATGCTCAGTGCACACTGAGAACTTGTTAAATTACATATCACATATATTACGGTTACAACTTAATGACCAATATTGAGAAGGTTAAAACCCGCACGGCTTGAACATTGTTTGCATGGTTATATTTATTTAAACTATACTTGAATTATCGCGGAAATGGCTATGAACCCAACTACTTGGAGATGGTGCATGAAAATACAATTAGATTGGGAATATCAAAAAATGAATATTCCCAATATAAGAAGAACGTCAATAAGGAATGGAACTGTAACAAAGTTGATTGTAAGCCCCATACTTACGATCCCATAATTGCACTTACTTCAAATGTAAATAAGCTCATGGACAAAATGAGCTGATAAGGTTTCAAATGGAGTTGCTGACATTAAATCTGATATAATTGTGATCAAGTAACAAGTCTCTAAGCTAGAGCCAAGAATAATGGAAAATTAAACAAAAAATGCGAAAATAGTATTTGAAGTTCAACTGCTAAAAATTAGAAAGCCTCCTACCTCGAGATTATTATTGGAGAAATGAAAGATCGCAATTAAAATGCTAAAAACGTCATTGTGCGCGGCCTTCCGGAATCTGACAGTTAAAATTTAAATGATTAAATATTCCATGATAATAACTATTTTTATGTTATTTTTCAGTCACTAAACATACTAAAATAATTGGTATTAGAAAAGAATTAGATTACAAGCCTCGTCCACTAGTTACCTTCAATGATGCAACTGGGACTATCGCTTTCTTCAAGGCCTTCGACTCAGATTTATTGGTGAACTCGTTCCCAAATCGTGTCATTGATATTTCTCATGAACGTACACTGATAGAAAGGACAAATTCATAACCACGAACCCATTGCATGACACAATCATATATTTGTATACTCATAAATTGTGTTTTCAGTATTTAGTTTGAATACAAATGTAATTCATACAAATAATCACTATCAATGTATACAACTTCAAGTATATGGTTTGATGCAATATTGAATGATTTAGACATTGGTGAGGTATGATAACTCTTTGTTGAAAGGAATGGTCCCTAGCGAGTAGTTTTCTTTAACGTTGCTAATAATTCAATACAAATAACATTACACTAGAAACAAATAGAAGGTTATGACATTTATCTACTACTTATTAACAGTTTTAATGTTTTTTTAATAACTAACCAACCGCTGATCCTTTATTTATATCCCTTAATGATATAGTAGGAACCATAGTTTTAATTTTACAGTAAAGTAAGGATTAATGATGCATGGTTTCTTCCAGTGCCTGAGATCCATACGCTTTTTTAACACAATGGAAGAAAACTGCACTGCTCTGAGTAGGCTACTTAACCCATTAAACTGCTAATTACGGACTGTAGTCGACGACTGATAAAAACTTAACAATAAACCACCACTTTTCTGAATATTGAGAGTAAATAACTTAACAAGCTCAAAATAATACTCATTATTTTTTAAAAATTCTAGCAACACAATTATTCATCCAAAAAATGAAAAACATTACGTAATACTTCACCTTGAAGGGTATTAGTAACTATTGAAATGTTTATAAATAATTTAATTTAGTTTAAAAATTTACTAAAATATTTATATCGTTAAAGCAGCGAGAAAATTAAACGCTTTATTCCTAAAAATTTATCTTATTTTGGTGTTGAAATTTCAACCGACTTTATACGTTGTGCATATTATACACCTATATACATATATATTTATTTATTCCTTTCTAAAATATTTGTAATTTCTAGTTTAAAAAGTAATTTTTGTGTTATTTGTACTTTTTATTTGTCATTAACAGTTATAGTATGGTTATTCCATAATTAATTGTATAATATTTATATAAAAACCGATGTGTTATAAAAATATTCCCTTCAGTTGAGAATCAAATTTTATAACTTTCCATAACTTAATCATTTAAATTTTGGTCTCTTCAAATTTATGTTTTCAAGAAATTTTATAAAAATAGGACAAATTTCTGGGTCAAGCAGGAGTTTTTGTTATGTTGTTTTATTAAATGTATCAGACAGACAAAAGTACATACTACGTAGGAGCTTTAGTTATTCATTAATGTTTCAATTGTGTTCTTGTTGTGAGATGTTATTCTTAATGAATTTTTGCGTCTTATTATATATTTTTTACATTCATAAATTTTAACTACAACTTGGAGTAAATCTGTTATTAATGTATCCAATTATAGCTTTGTCCAAGATTTTCCCAGCAACTAAAAATAAATATGTTTGTTAACGCTGATTTAAAATAGTTCTTAAAATAGTTCCGTTTGTGAATATCTTAAACATATATATATATATATATATATATATATATATATATATATATATATATCTGTGTTCGTGTGCTTTTGTGTGTATAATTTTGTAAATCTTCATAATTTACAAATTATTTCCTTCAAACAATATCCCTTCACCAAATAGGTATGTTTATACCTCGTATATAGTTTTAGTATTACTGCGCTCAAACTAAATATATACAGTATATACAGTTAGTTTAAACTAATTAATGTCAGAATACACTTCCTTCACATTAACACTTTCATCAGACACACCACTACTCTCTGGTTTGCATTAGCGATAAAATAATCACTAATACAGAGCTGGGAGCTATACTTTCATTAATATTATTTATACTAATTACAAAATATTTATTAAAACTATTACCACTTACGTTTTCGGTAACTGTACTAGCAAAAAAATATAAACAATATTTTTATTTATTTTAGTCCAGGCTCCTTTTACTGTATAAGTTTATTGTTTAATGAAGCTATTATTAAAATTAAAATTAGATTTGATGGCCTCTAATATAAATAAATATGTAATGTAATTCATACAAATAATCACTAACACTCTATACAAGTTCAAGTATATGGTTTGATGCAATATTGAATGATTTAGACATACTTCCTTTAATGAGCCATAAACTTATTCTTAGTTAAATCATGCTCTGAAATAGGACTATTGAACAGTGTAATGTCAAAAATCAAAATCCTCTTTCGTCTTTATTATGCCTGCATGATACCGTGTTGTATAAGGTGCTTCATAATGCACATTAACTAATAAGAGATTGAGAACATATTAGAGCTTAAACGGATAGTTCCAAAAACACAGAAAACTTAGTATCTTAACAATGATTTAAACTATATACAACTCACCAGTTTAACTGATAAAGTTTACAAAAAATATAAACGAGTTCCCACTAGTTATAGTCAACGATGTTGTTGAAATAGGTTTCAATCGTAGTCTTAAGGGAAGAGAGTACGGTAATCAGAAGCCTCGTAGTAATCTTGGGGTCATTTAATTAGCTATAAACTTTCCGTTTGTGTGATCAGATTTCCTAACCTAAATTAATTGTGGAAATGAACAAACAAAACCTGCTTGTTAAATTATTCGAGTCATTCCTCAATAAGAGATCAATATTGGAATCTATAGGGATAATAATAGTTAATAATAAACTATGCAATAATAATGGTTCTTGCCACTTATTTGGAAGTAAACTAAACTTAGTAACTTGTGTGCTGTAGAACGTTAATATGACCAGACTTATGCTGCCCAGAAGTACTGCAAGAGAACTCAAAGGCCAGTTCTTCTGCCATGTAAGACACTTTATTACCATATACAATACAAATGTTGTCCTCCCTTACTACTATCACTGATTTGCAATGAACTTTGCCTTTCTTGATGAGTGCTGTCGAAAACCCACGCACAACCAAATGACAAATATTGGTTTATAAAAAACAATGCTGCACAATACGTGGAACGTTACAGTTATTTTTAGTTTCCAAGAAACCAAGAAAGTAAATTTTGTAGATCACAGTTTACTTATATCAATAGAGCCTAATTATTTATTCCTTGTTTAAAGTGAGGTTTGTTTTTGCATTATTTTTCGAAGAGTATAACTTGAAACAATTTCCACTCTAATTAACCTCCAGGTTTACTACCCCATTTATTGTTTCCTCAAAAAGCAATGCAGTGTTCATCCCTTGGATTGCTTGAGAATCGAAAGTGACTCAAATAGATGTCAGTAAGCCAGAGGTCAGATCCACACTCTGTCCCAACGGAACACTAATTTAAAAGAATCAATACCCAGGATACATATTTCCCATCTGATAGAACATGCAGTCAACACTTGCACCATCAGATATTTGCTGGTTCTCCGCTTCACAGACAAAATTAGGGGAAACCATAAATACAACCCGGTAACGTAGTTTCTCCACTATGCCTTGGCTCAGTTTGTGTTTGTTGGGAGCACCAAGTCCCAGAATATACCTTTTGGGTTTTCTTAGCTTGGTTTTTTGCCTGATATTTCTGTGGAGTTTTAAATTTCCACCGTAACAAAACCGCCGTTAAAAATCTAACCATCAGCACTATTGTGTGTGCTGTTGACAGTGTTGTTTTCGTTTTGTAAAATAATAATGAAAGGAAAAAGTTTGGACTCAAGTTAGCAGATCAATATTCCCCCATTATGCTGATATATCACCACATTATATACAAAAGCGACTTTTTGCTTGTTCATTTTGATGCTTAAAAATAAATATGAGAATTCTGCCTGCCAAAGAACTCTCGGATAGTCCAACAAATTAGCAATTGACACAGAAAACGCGACTCTTTTGGTCACGGCTTTTTGGTTCAAATTGTTTTCCAGTAAGATATTTAGTTAAGTAAAGGTAAACCAAAACAATACATTATCTGTTCAGTAGTTACTGTATTATAATTAAATCAAGTTATAATCCTTCGCTTTACAAATGAATTACTGTACTTTTTTACCACCTCAGATTTCAAACTTTTTGCATGTTGTTGATTAAAAAAATCAATTATTTAGCAATTAACTCGTGGGTTCTTTGATAAGTAACACAATCGTTATAGTAGTTGTATATGTTTAAATGCAACTTTTACTACCGAAATATTTTGAAATTATTAATGCAAATAACTCGTGGGTTCTTTGATAAGTAACACAATCGTTATAGTAGTTGTATATGTTTAAATGCAACTTGTACTACCGAAATATTTTGAAATTATTAATGCAATTAAATTTTACATTACAGCAGAGTGATCGGCAAAGCTGTAACTATTACCGTACTGTAAATCTCAGAACTTGTAGTTGTTTAACAAGAATAAAACATATAAACTCTACCACATCGTCAAGAGTTGTACACGTATACATATCAAAGTGTGTTTTCAAATAAATAGAGTATGTACATATTATTTATTTATCTTCCGTTTATGATGTTAATAATATAAGATATAAGATTAAAAATATCTAAACACGGTAGCCTATACTACGTTAAATAATAACTGAATGTTTATATTTAATTTTAAAGTAACAAATGAAATTAGATGAATCGAATTCCATAACATAACGTGTGTATGTATATATACATAATCAACTCCACGAGCGTTCTAAGGTATCTATGTAGTTAATAACGGTACATAATGTTTACATTTTCTAGAAGGTTTTAGTTTGAATTCCTTCAGTTTCCTTTAAATAACTTTTAAGAATATTAGACATAAGTATAGCAATATTGCTAACCTAAACGTAATAGGTTTGCATCTAATGTATACGTGAGGATAGATAATAAATTTATCGAAATATTTCAATATTATATAATAGTTTATTTCAATGCAATTGCTAAATTTATGTGTATGTCACTACTAATATTAAAATATTCAGGGAAGGACATCTTTGAAGATAATGCAGTCTTTAAATATAATTAGAATACAATTGAGATTCGATAAAATTATCTCAAATCCATAATAAATATTTCAAAGTTAATATTCTGGGTAAGTCTTGCTATCTCATGTAGAGATAAAAATTAGTATCTATTGTAAGAAATCAGTTAAATAAAAAATAATATCAAATAAAATTACCTATCATCGAAAATAGGTAGCTAAGTACAGTATATCACAAAAAGTATCAAGCTACTTTTTAATGATAAAGAATTTTAAAATTTTCTTTGATGTATATCACATGAGAATTATTTTGATGGATATACCAGCTTTTCTTACTCTTTTAGAGTTTGGAGGGTGGGGAGAAATCCTCAATTTTTAAATAGAATGATCGATAAGAAGAAATCTACAAGTAACGGTGTTCATGGGTTAAACTAACGACACTAAACTAAACAATATATCAGTGCTTTATTTAAAATGAGTATATTAAAAAAAGTATACCTGTTTTATCATTTGGACGCTAATATTAAAGGAAACAATTTACCTTTATTTTTATTTCCTTTATTTCACCTTTATTCTTTTTTATCAATAGAGTTACGTGTTACACAATGGTAAATATTTTTTCTGAAATGTGGCTACTAAGAGCTAAATTAAACCTTGAAATCACGCAATTTAAAGTTCTAAAGAAACAAATATAAAAATAGAACAGTAAAAATTACCGATCCACATATCGACTTCATCCAACATAACGTACAGGTAAAGTGTATTATATTTATTCAGTTGGCATTGTAGACAGATTGGTCAGAGGTTAGTTATTTGTGTATTTATTTTATCCGTACACATGTTTATTTTGAGTAACCATCCAATGCGCCGCGCTAATAAAAATGATTGAGCTGTCACCCTTTCATTTTGGACAGGTCAGTTATTTCGAAACCCATCAAAATCTTATTATATTTACTTAGGATATTAAAATTAGACCATTTTATAACTTTATACAAAGGATATTTAATATTAAAACAGTTGAACAGTTTGGAAAATCTGTTACATGGAACAGCATCCTTACGTAAACATTTTGCACCATCGAAATACATTGGAATATAAGATGAAAGTTCATAAGAATTAATGTTTACGTAAATGTCATTTATTTTAAACTTTTGGGCAATATAAGCCTGATAGGACTGAATAATGTGAGATTGTACTTTAATACAGGGTTAAGATTTTTATGAGCAGTCACGTGATCTAAACAAACACTCAAAGATGGAACTTCAAAAATATGGCACATATTGAAATAATTAAAAATGTATTCTAATGGGGTAAACAAATTGGTTCAAGGATAATACATTCTACGTAATAAATGCAAGTAAAATATGTTTAAATACATCATAATACATAAGACTTTAACAATGAAACAACAATGTTGATATCAAATATCAAGGGTGATATTAATATTAATCCTTCTTCTTTATTTTAGCATATAAACAGTGACATAAAATAACTTTCCGCATATTTTTTGAACTCCGAACGGGCGATAAAATAGTGTATGTCTACATCTCGGTGTGGATGCTTAGATTCAAAGAAGAAGTGTTTTCTCCCGAATCACTCGTTAGTGAGCACATGCTGAAACAGAAGTGGTCACGTTAGTTATATGACTAGTACAAGCATAATATAGTTTATTACATTTTCAAAAAGACCTTTTAAAATAATAGAGTTTCATAAGTTATGGCAAACAGTTTGGCTCTTTAGAGAAATGTGTAAAGTTTGATCTAAGATACACAAATATCAGTAAAAACCTAGTATATGACAAATAAACTAATGTGTTAAAAAAATAAACTTTATTAAAATAGTTGGAAGGAATAAAGGAAAACTTATTATACATCAAGTGTTGTATCTAGTTCATAAGTACTATAGGGAAATTTAAATTTAACATAATAATACATGCATTAACATTATATATACAGGGTGAGTGGCTCTTGGTGAGACAAAATTTTTTGGGTTATAACGCAATGTAAATGTGATACAATGGCGGTTATAAAAAAGTCTAACTCCAAAAATTAGGTCTGAAATGAATTATTTTCAGTTTTTCTAAAAAACGCGTGTTTTTGAACGTAAATCTGATATTTCTCAGCAACGTATAGACATATGTGAGCAAATCAGTTTAATCAATTATCAGTAAGGTAAGTAAAAATTAGAATACCTCATGAACACAAAATATTAAAAGTAAAATCATTGTAGTTCATTCTCAAAATGGCGACCTTCTTTTCTCACACATGCTCTTGCTCGCTTCCTCATTGCTCCTACGGTCATTTTAAAAGACAGTTTCTCCCGAAGCCTTTGAGCAGCCGGACCAATTCTGCCTCGTAATGCGACAGTTCCCCCACGTCCAATCCACTCGGGATAGTTTTCAGTCAGTCATTGACGTACTGTTGCATTAAAATGTGGAGGGGCTCCATCCTGCTGGAATATAAGCTCGTCTCTTTGTTCAAACCATCTAGAAGGTTAGGTAGGTCGTATTGCAAAAAATCTAAGTTGTTTGTTCCATTTACAGTTCCATCAAATATGTGAGGGCCAACCAATCGGTCGCCTAAGACTCGACACCAAACATTAATACTAAAACGCTTTTGAAAGGATTGTTCCCTTGTCCGGTGTGGGTTTTGTGGATCCCAGTGGTGCATATTATGACAATTGAAAATTCCTGCTCTTGTAAACAATGACTCATCAGTCCAAAGGATTTTTCGAAAAAAAATGATGCTGCTCTATGTCTCTGTTTAGCAACCAACGACAGATTTGTACTCTAGGAGCATAATCAGTTGCTTTCAGACCTTGATCAGGTGTAAAATGGTATGGATGGAACTTATTCTTATGCAAAATGTCCAAAACCTTCCATTGTGATACACCTACGTCTCTAGCAAGTTGTCTACTACTAACTTCTGAATCATTCCGAACTGAATTTAGAACTACTTCATCTAATCCTACATCATGAACAATGTGTCCTTTTGTCATGAACTTCGTTAGGTCTTTTGTGAACTGTACATCCCTCCACAAGACGTTGATGGAGTCTTGAGAACACAGAATGACTGGGAAGTCGGCGATCAGGGTAGCGAGCTTAATACTCTCTTTGGGCAGCACGCACATTTCCATCACAAAACCCGTAAATAAAGTGCAAATCAGCGTATTCTCGAGTAGTGAACTCCATGGCAGCCTACACTTGACTAAATTGATCAGAAAAATAGTTTATTGGAGGTAGAAGTAATTCATGTGAACACTGGTCTTATAAAACAAGATAAGGAATGAACGTACAATAATACTGGTGAAAGTAATATGATAAGAAATTAAACATTGATAAAGGATGTGACCATTAATCCGTAAGTAGCATCCACAAATTATTTTAAACTGCTTACTTTTTTGTAATCTTCAATTCCTTGTTTTATGAGGCAGTTTTATAAAACATAACAATTAAGTACAGTTGTAATTACATTTTTTTTATCTTTTTGTAGTTTGCATGTTTTTAAATATTCAAACTAATAAAAGTATGTAACCAAAAACGTAAATACGGTCAGTTCCATTATTAAATATCTTTAGTAATGCTCAAAAATTATGTTTATTATATCGTCCTATGACTACTCAGTGTTAACTTTTAACCTATACTGATTTTTTTTAATGGCAAAACACCTAAACAAATGGTATGGAATATCCTGTTTTATGAGGCAGTTTTATAAAACATAACAATTAAGTACAGTTGTAATTAAATTGTTTTAATCTTTTTGTAGCTTGCGTGTTTTTAATATTCAAACCAAAAAAATTAGGTAACCGAATACTTAACTACGGTCATATGGCATACCATTTTAAAGCCTATTAAATGGCAAAGTTTTTAATATCACTTGACACATTCTTGTGTACAGGGTGTGGTTTTAAAACGATGGGGTTAAATGATATTTCAGTTTTTCCGAAACTTAGCAACTTTGCCATTTGAATCGACCTGAAGCATAATTTTCTTTTCTTACTGTTTGAACCGATAACTTTTTCAAATTTAAAATTTAACGGAGAATCTAAAAATGATGTAGTTTGCTCACATATGTCTATACGTTGCTGAGAAATATCAGATTTACGTTCAAAAACACGCGTTTTTTAGAAAAACTGAAAATAATTCATTTCAGACCTAATTTTTGGAGTTAGACTTTTTTATAACCGCCATTGTATCACATTTACATTGCGTTATAACCCAAAAAATTTTGTCACACCAAGAGCCACTCACCCTGTGTATATATATATATATATATATATATATATATATATATATATATATATATATATATATATATTAACTATATATCTGTGTGTGTGTGTGTGTGTGTGTGTGTGTGTGTGTGTGTGTGTGTGTGTGTGTGTGTGTGTGTGTGTGTGTGTGTGTGTGTGTGTGTGTGTGTGTGTGGTAGTAAAAGAGTTACAATGTTGCTTTTTTCGTATTCTTATATTTTTTATCGTTGAAGTTATGAATATGTTGCATTCTTGGAGTATTGCGCCAATATTAGGAAGCTATAAGATGATGGTTAATCTCAAATCAAATCAACATTTATTCCTTAAACAAATGCACACTTTAGAAATACAAATTAAAATACAGGAATAATCCCCGCAAAGACTGTAGGTCTGTGAGCGGGGAGAGTTCAACGGAACAGTTGCACACATTAATCTAAAAATAAAAAATAAAAAACTTCTTACACAGGGTACTTAATTAAATATACATTGTAGGTTTATAATTTAAAAAAAGTTAACTAATATAAATATATTCTAAAGTATATAATAACTTTGTACTATTTAGAATAATTTTAGATTACCAAGTTTGGAGTATCCGTAAGAATATGCGATGCTGACATGTTACTAGTAATTATACTAAAAGAAAATAAAATTGTGTTAAAAAGAAGGAGAACGCAACAGCCTCTCAGCAGCCTCCCAGCCAATGCGGTACAACCATCGACTCAATGTCTGTTTGTAGACAGCCACACTTTCACTCTCCATTTTTAATTCCTCTGGCAAGTTTCCAAAGATGATTTGAGCAAGATAAAAAGAGTTAATAAGTTCTGAACCATGATTTAATTTAGGGGTAATGAATCCGTAGTTAGTTTACTATGTTATCTTAACATAGTTTCAAAATTTTCAATTGTAAGTCTGGTTATTTCCTTATTTTTTACATACCTTAATTTATTAAAAATTAACCCACAGACATAAGAGGATGCAAATGTGCACAAAATCGTTTCCACACATGCTGTCAAGGTATAAAACTTACTGTTTCATCCTATTTTATATTTTCAAGTCTCTAACTTGTTACCCAAACACGGACAGGTGAAAGTCACTACCGGTTTTTATTACACCTGGATTTTCAACCAGACGAAATGAATCCTGATATTTTATGAAATCACCAAACCTGAAAGAGGCTTGGAATAATGAATCAATCCTTCTGAAATGTACATAAGAACCTAATTCATAATTTAGTTGACTATTTATTGTGACCTTGCATTTCCGTCAAAGTTTTGTTAACAAACACACACACATTAAACGCATTAATTCCTTTAACATGATAAAATGTATAATTGTAACAAAAATAATTGTATTTATAATTTATGAAAACAATAAATATGTTTTCACAGTTACTAAAACTTTTCGCCGAACCTATCGGCAAGACTTTCTTGATGCAGGGGAAACTGTATCATTTGTACATTTTTGCCTGTCATTGATTGACAACTATCCGTCAGAAGAGAAGATATTTTCTTGATGTCAATGATGTGATCATTAAAAATTTAGCTACGACGTGTTTTCCAACTTATTGGATTCCAACCCATACCTAAAATATTTTCTTTTACGCCACCATTTCCAGACAACTATTAGAAAAAATGAATTTAGAAGTAGATGTAATGTGAATCGCTGCATCAATGGCGAGACTAAAAGATTTGCTTTTCTGCAGTTATTAAAATTTATTTGGTGACAGGTCCTTTAACCCTCTCATACAACTAGAATCGGTCAGCTATACTTTCGCTGGATCAAAAAGTTTTTAATAACTGTTTAACTAATTTTTTAATTGTGCCAGAACATGTGATTCATCTATAGGCAACGGGGTTTTCCTAAGTTTGTAATGTTCCTTCTCTAAGCTAGGATTGGATTGGATTCAGTTGGGTTCGGTTGAATTGGGTTCAGTTCACTTAAGTTACGTTTAGTTAGGATATGTTAGGATGGGTTAAGTTAGCTTACGGGAGGTTAGCGTAGGTTCGGTTATACTAAATTTAATTCAGTTCGGTTTTTTCTGGATATCTTAGGATAGGTTAGTATAGATTATGTAAGGTTATGTAAGTTTTGGCTACGTTAGGTTAGGTTAGCTTAGGTTAGGTTGGGTTAGTTAACGTTAGGTTACGTAAGTTATATTTGCTTCGGTTCAGTTAGGTTATGAAAGTTTAGGTCTGTTTACGTTAGATAGAATAGGTTAGTTTAGATTAAGCTACGTTAGATAAGATAAGGTTAGTTATGGTTAAGTTAGTTTAGGTTAGGTTTCGTTACTTTATTTTATATTAGTTTAGATTAGGTTGTATAGGTTACGTTATGTTACGTTAGGTAAAGTTTAGTTATGTTATGATTTGTTAGCTTATGAATTATGTTACGTAATTTAGGTTAGGCTTGAGTTAATTATGCTATATTATATTATGTTGCAATAAGTTAGGTTTGGTTAGGTTAAGTTTGGGTATAGGTTAGTTTAAGTTAGGTTCGGGTAGGTTATATTAAATTATTTTTGATTCGTTGCGGTTCTGTTTGTTCCGTTTAGGTCACTTTACTGACTGCTTTACTAGGTGGCATATAACGTGTAGCTACCTCCGTTCCAAAATCATTCTAGTTCATTACATTATGCTAAACAAAGTTTCCGTTTCTTGTTACTTGTAATCTTTGTTATTTGTTTTATTTCAAACAAAGAAAACACGAGAAAAGGGCTAACATAAATGTTAAACATTTCACATTATTGTTTGCTTGAAGACGTAGTATAAGGTAGTTCACACTTTCATAAGATTCATCTTTACAATATACCCCGTTAATATTTTGTTTATTCAGCGTTATCTCCAGATGCTAACAGGGTTATAAATAAGGGTAATGTAACAGTCACATATTCAATAAAGAAATGAATACTTCCTATGTAACGAGTTTTATATTATTTAGTAGTATTTTTCATTTATTACATTTAATATTTTACCCCACAAAAGTGCAAAACTGTTTGTTACTTTAAATATGTAAATCAATAAGAATATCTTCCTGCAAAACATATGTCTCGTAAGAGAAAACACATGGCGCCTTTACGTTTATATCTGTATTTGTAGTAATAATATAAAATATTTCAATCATAAAAAATACAAACAAAAATTGTTTTTTAAACCTGCCAGAAAAATTTAAACTAGGAACTAACAAACGAAGAAAAGCAAATCTAAATTACATTAGATTGGATTTATAAATTTATTTCAACAGAAGATAAGAAACCACAAATATTTTTCAACTTGTATTCGTATATAACTATCTACTTATCAGAATGTTGAGAAGGTAATATTGAGATGGGAGAGAGCTTTGGCTTAAAATTTATCGAGTATATGGTTTTTGTATAAAAAAATTAAAACAATAAACCAATTTAGAATTTCTATTACTAAATTTATTGTGAAGTAGAATTGCGTCTATAGATATACGAGTGAGGGACACTTTTACTACGTGTAAAAATTATAAGTAGAGTTGGTAGAGGTAAAATAAAGATTCATACCGGATTTGAATAATCTAGGTCAACTACTTTGTCAGTATATCTATCGTGCACACACATAGAGAAAACTGATTCTTTCATCAGCACCTGGGGGGAGAGGCTTTGCTACAATTTCATCTAGAAATACAAAGAAGCTTTTTCTGAAAATAACACTAAATAATGAAAATACATAACAGCAAATGTAAAGCACTTCACCTTGACAATGGAATTTATTTTAAATACTTGTTAGTGATAAACGATACTGGTGTGATTCACTGCCAGTTTCGTGGGAAAATTTCAGCTTGTACACTCTAAACCATCCCCCACCCCAACAACTGCAACTCTTATAGCCTTAAACACAAATTTTTATGGACTTATGTGATTACATCTCACACGTGCGAATTCAAGTAATTAATTTATCTCAGTTGTCCTACTAGGAATAAATCCATAAAAACCTAACCGTTAAGTATGTTAGCGACATTTCATATTGTATTACTCTTTTATAATGAATCATTGAATATAATTCTTAAACAGTGTTTCTATTGTTTGTGTTAGTAAAAGTAATAATTATTTCTATATTTATAACCATTTCTGTCTATTACTCCTCTAAAATATGAAAACTTTTCAACGTATCGAACCCATGAGAACCATAACTAATGTCTAACGTTTTAAATTCTTCCATAAATCCAATAAATTTTTGTTCTACAACTAATTGGGTTATATTATTTTTCTTAACCCGTATTTTCTTATTGTATAGTATCTGTGACATTTTTTCTTACGGTAAGGGATTATACAATGCCATGTTTACTATTATGATGAATCTTTGCAACTTTATCAAATAACTTTAATTCTCATTACAACTACAAGGTAAACTAGTTGGCTGCAAGTGCCACAGGTACACTTTTAATTTAACGCCCATTTTGCATTATTTATCTGTTGGGAATTTCAAACCAGGTTATAAGTAAACATTGAATTTAGATCAATGACTGGGAAATTACATTAAACGTCAAATAATATACATCAAACTTATTTATCCAAACCAATTATTTTATTTAAATTATTATTTAGACCAAATTTATTTATTATTAGTGTTCAGAAAATAAAAAATAAAAAGGTGAATAACACAATATTTAAAAGCGTTAATATCTATAGATTCTGTCTATTGAGATACCACAAGAAGAATATTATTTTAAATTATCTGTATTAAAAGTATACAAATTTTATCAAAATATTTCTAGTTTTGCCTTAAGGAAAGCCTCCTGGCTATATTTCATACTTTTAAACATAAATTCAACTGTATCATATTTGTAAAGGACAAACTGACCTAAGTTCAAAATAGCATTCGCGAAGAATGGTTACTTAGATAATAACCAAAACACTAACAATTGTATTACTTATACATCGCAATGGTGAGAGAGATTATTTGAAGAGTGATAAGAAAATGTTCAAAAATAGATTACAAATGGTTTTGTGTTATATAGTTTTACTTACAAGTAACCATCAACCCAGGCACACATTCCACCATGGTGTTTGGCGAACTCAACAGCCGCTGTGTTAAGGATATCTTTAACGTCGGTCGGTGCCGTGAACACACAGACGATAGCAAGAAAAGCGAACACAACGAACACAGTGCTGACTTCCATAACTTGACTCTATCACAACTTCCAATACAATGGCGAGTGTGACTTGATACAGGGCTATCGATAACACTGAGTCAGTAATTCCATTGTTCTGTTAATTATTACCGGAGCATGTCATTCCACGCTAAAACTCTCCTTTCCTGGAATACAGATTAATAGCATGACTCAGGTTCACCTTCATTCTAGTTGACGAGAACAATTAAAGCGATTCCAGAAATTCATTAATGATTCAGATAATAAAATCTCAGTCGTGTCCCACAAACATTTTGAAGAGTTGGTGTTAGTAGCTTTCAATGTCGACATGCATGGAAATACTCTGGATATTATAAATATCCTTGTTTAATAATATCTAAAGCACACATTCTATTTTTATGACACGTTGCTCTTGTATAAAAAATTATATTATCTAAAAGTGACATTTTTACAATTAAACACCATATTTCTGAAACGGGTGATTTTCTTTAATTTTTGAAAGTGTTAATTAGCTATTTTGACCATGTTACAAGATGATTGTTTAAGTTATGCTGAAGTTAAATGCTGATGGAAAATAGGCAGGTCAATGTTGATCACCCAAGAAAAAACAACAATGTTAGTGACATCACCACAGTGCAGGTGATCGCGCGCAATAAAAATAAAAATAATTATGTCACAAAATTTGAAACCTTCATCTTAAATACTGCCTGGTAAACAAAGGTGTACTTGATAGTGTAAAGATACTGCAATAGCTTCGCAACAGTTCTACTATTTTATTTTAAACCCGATAATATACGTAAAAGGTAGGGGTTAATAATAAACATTTTACGTAATTGGTACTTATTTTACCTCCTTAGAAATGCTCTACTTGAGTAGATGGTAACAGTATTAAATGCAAAGATTTAGTAACTAATATAACTAATTATTGGCTTGGATCAGTTGGAAATGCTATGAGTAATATGTTAAACCTTAAATTAGAACAAACCTGTAAAAACTATATCTATATGAATTTTTGTATTTAGAAAAATTTTCCACTTATAAGTAGGTCTCATAAAGCATTAAAGTTTTTTCAAGGCCCTCTTAACGGTGAGAGTTACGAAAACTATGAAATTAAATTACACCCACATTTATTGTTGACCTCATTGTTTAATGAACACAGTGTTTAAAATATTATGCGATGATAATAGTCTCAATAAAAACTCTGTATGACCAACATTTTTAAACGACTGTTTTACATTAATATGTTTCCATATCATTGTTTTTACTCAAATACTGACAATTAAGTTTGTCTTAGTTACATTTAAGATGTTCATCTTTTTTTACTGACCGTCATTTACAGAAGATAATGAATTATTATTAGGTTCATTATTTCAGTCTGAAAATAAGGTATCATTTTACATGACAAAAATAATACATTTTTACTGGTTAGTAACAATAGGAAATCAAAATTGTTAATGTAAACTTAAACTAATGAAAGTAAATTCTTGAATTTCGTGATAAAATTAAAGTTTACATATCAAATTTTGAACCACCATCAATCTTAAACGGATAAAGCTTTTGAAGTGTGGTTTGCAGCATACTTGTTTAATTGACTGGGCTTTTAAACCTTCAATTACTTTTTAATCTTCTACTGACTCCTCGTGTACCGTTCCCATCAAAGAATAACATGACACTGAATACACCTTAAAATAGATTTATGTGTACAGTAACCATGTGTGAAGGTTTTTAGCTTAATATGATATGATTAAATTACTATTAAGCTATTCTTTAACTTGCACTTTAAGCGCCGCCATTTTGTTGAGGATGACCCTTTTGAGATCTAATTTATAGCATGATGTTGTAATTAAGACCTTGGTAAAAATCGTATGCACATCAACCTATGCTTACATTTACAATGTTCTACCGACTCCTTAAGGGTCATCCATCTGAGGTGGTGAAGAGCTTCTGATTGCATCAAAAGTTAAATACTATGCTTTATGTAACTGTAAAAAGTATATTTATACGTTTACGAGTTCAGAATATAGTAGAATGTTCCAACAATTTTCAGCAATTCTGTATAAACAAGCCCAAAACCTTTACGGTCACGCAATATCTTTTTTTACTAAATTAAAAACACACACGGATTAAACACTTGCCCATCGTAGTCTAAAGCTTTGTCCTTTAATAAAATATTTTACATATATTATAAAAAATTTAAGTAAAATTTAATAGGAATTCCTGCCTTAGTGATTCAGTTACTCTGGAGTCAAATATTGTTAGGAAAGTTCAATTCAGTGTTACTATGATACTGGTGTCTTCATGGACTATAATTAATTGTCCGTCTCTCCAGTAAAGTTAACTTACTACTGGCTTATTACTGGCAGTAGAATCTACACTGGGTACAGGATACACCGACTGACGTGCTACTGAAATATGGGCACACCAATGGATGTTTAGCACCTGGCCCATCAACAACCGCAAAAATTCGAGATAATACGGTAAAATGGAGTGATTTCACTCCGGAAGCAGTGCATAGGTCCTTTTAGTATTAACTGCTGTACCGAAGTAGAGGGGGTGTAAAATAATTAATAAAATTAGCCTTTGTAGCAGATAATAATAATGAATTTTTGTACTTAAGTATATACTTATATTCGTTAATCTATTCTAGCAATGTTTAGCTATATGGCCAGGTATAAAAGCAAAACATAATTTTTTACACTGACTGTTAGGTTTTCATATGTATTTATACTAATTAATTTAATTTACATATTAATATATTTTCTTACTGATAACCAAAATTGTGCATTTTATTCAGAATTGCTCATTGTCCACCATTGTTTGATACCATGTTAGTCATAAAGGAATATATTTTCATTGTATCTTTGTACACACACACACACACACACACACACACACACACACACACACACACACACACACACACACACACACACACACACACACACACACACACACATGTATCCCAAATTATAGTGGTCCGACTGTGACGTAGAATAAGGTGACTTGTGTCGACCAATCACAGGCGTCCTAGGAGACGCGGACGAGAAAAGCCCGCAGAGGCATCTTAGGCAGTTCTTTTACAGACTCCGTATCGCTCGGTCGCACGTTAAAACCGGCATTAACTTGATTTGGGCCGTGCCCCCTTTTACTTGTTGTTGTGAACCTTTGAGCCGTTCTATGGCAATTAGAAGCCTTGCCACTTCATCGTGTAACTGTCGTCAACCCCTTGCCGGGCTTTATCTTTTTAACGAGCCAAAAAGTAACCTTGTCCCTGTTGAATATCAGCGTTCGTGAGTGAACCGAGGATAGTGTCTAGTGAATGTGAAATCTTCATACATCAACAAGCACTCCAACAGTGCAACATTCCTTGGAAGCAATCCAGGTCGAATTGCAATCAACGTTCATTTATGTCAAGGTATCAGACAATGGACGGTGCAAGGAAACAGTGCTTCATTATTCTTATGGTCCTTCGTAATTAGAGACAATTTTCTCCTCAATCAAGATTGTTAAAAGCTTCTACTAATTTCGGACATTATTTTGGATATTTAATAGAAACTAAAATCATTTTAACTCTTTGTATTCATGATTCAACTGTGTGCTTTTGTCTAATAGTATGTTCTTTGATCTTATCCCGTATGTTTATTTTCCCCATTTGAACTAACAATTATTCTTAGAAGCTCAACAGTAACTTTAAAAATATTAAAAAATGAACATCAATCTTGTAAATCAACGTATAGGCTCCATTTGCTCAGTTATCGAAATGCAGAACCTTAATAGTTATTAAAACCTCAACTACTATACATTGTATTGTTTCATTTTGAGTTTAATATTATAAATTTTTATTGGTCCTTCGAACACTGACTAATGACTATATACGACAACAGGCGATGGATACATGTCATGTTTTGAGATGCAGGTCATGTCCCTCATATAACCATTATATACTACATTGTGTTTTCCGATATATAAATTTTAAAATCCTAAAAACTAGTTGGATTGTTGACAAAAATCCACTTATTTTTGTCTGCTGAGGGAATTTCTCGTGTTATAAAGTGTTATAGGTCTTAATATTTTAATTTAAATAATACAGGTTCACTATTGGATTTGATGCTACAGACTTACGTAGCCTAATAACCATCCTGTTTATGAGGTCTATAAATAAAATCAGACGATTTCTTGATCTTTGGTGTTGTATGAACTTTTTTCTGAGAATCGGCGTCAGGTGGTAACATATTAAGTGATTTTTAACTGTAGAAGAAAGCTGTGAGGATGATATGTGGATTAGGAGACGGCAGCAGATTTTTAGATGGCAACAACCAACATGGCTGAAGTATAACAAGTCGCTGTCAACAAAAACACATAACACGTCCAACAACTTAAAAACTCTAACCTTTAAATAGTTAACGCGAAAGATTGTTAACATAAAAACAATAATTGTAAAAGGTGCACTATCTAATCAAAATAATATGACTTACATGAAGTTTTAAATGATAAAAAACACCTAAACAATGTTATAAATGTGTTCCACAAAGAACGTTTTTAACTTTACTGCATCTGTTTATTTAATTTATATGTTTGTATACGCTCAAATACTTGCATAATTCTCCAGTTCATCAACATCAGTATCCAACCAGGCATAGATATCTTTTCATTATACCAACTCTTAACACCAAGGTGTATAGAAAGTTCACACTTTCCTGACATGTATTCTGCAGTTCAGTTGTAATACTTACTGTAGTGTTTTTTAATAAGGCGCATGTTTCACAGTTAATGAAGTTGACACACATCATGGTGTTTATGATTCATGACTTGCGTGTCAAAACGCACTGGTATGATTTACTTATTTTAAAATAATTTATAATTATTTCTTAGGTTAGTTATTTACCTAAGGAAAAGATCACATTGCAGATCTCGAAACGTCGTGTTATTGAATTTTTTATCACTGAACGATGGCAAATGTTCTGAAAAAATCCTGTTTCCTTCAAAATCATTCTATCCAAAAAATCAAACCTCAAAGAAATGACTCCTTAACTCATACACATATTATTATTCTTGTACTTTAAATAATACTTATTTCTTAAGTTGTATGAGTACTATAGACAATACGGTTTATTATTTTTATTTGAAAATTTAAAATAACCCAAATGGTAGTACAATACTAACAGGACTGAAGATTATATAAGTTAAAGTACAGCAGACTACGGTAATCTTCGAGACCGCTAACGGTACTTGGCGTGAGTGTGATGATCAGAAAAAATAGTGCGTAAAACACGAGCCGTAGGGTCTTCGCTATACTTTTAAATCTCGTCTCCAAATCAAACGATTATGTTACGAGTAAAGTGCATGACATTGTATTGAGATAAAGTTAGTGTTACGTGTCTAGATTTACGTTAAGGTTCAGCCTATGGTTGATAGAGCAGATTGTGACATGTTCAATATCAGATTTAATCAGTGTAATTACCATTGCAGTATAGAAGCACGCTCCTCACATTGATACTTGTGGTTTGTATAACTTTGCACACGCTTATAAAGGTCTATTCTGTAACAGCCCAATAAAACTTGCGTTTGGTACTTTTATTTTGTACAGTTAATTTAAAAGTGTAATTTTAAACGTACTATCAAATCAATTATTTATTTACCCTCTTGGAAAATACATAGCATCTTTCCTTGAATAATATTACTTTGCTACATGTAATAAAATGATCAAACCTAGTCTATATAAAATAATATATATATATATATATATATATATATATATATATATATATATATATATATAAATATATATATATACATATACATATATATATGTATATACATATATATATATATATATATATATTTATAATGCTATGTATATATATATATATATATATATATATATACATAGCATTATAAATCCCAAGAAATTATAGCTATAGACTTCCATTTCACCCTGTAAGATACAGAGATTTTGGGTGTTGTTTTATACAAATTAGTAGACATGGAATATATATACAGAAATTATTGAAACGGAATTATTAAAAGTGAGAACTCTAAACAGTATCATATTTAATTAAAAGATTATCTACATATACACTTGCCCCAAAACGAGTTTGTGGTTTAGTGCATCACTGGATTACGAACCGAACATCATCAATTAATTTTAGAGTAATATCAGAATTTTGGTGTCTGCCCTACTAAGATATTATATTTCGTACGTCATTTATCATGTCATCGTATATCACATAGTACAAATTTATTTTACCATAATTAAAGACTCGTGGGAATTATTAATCGATTAAATACGTCTAATCGTAGGTTATTTATGCAAATGACATTAAAGAGAGGTAGTCATGTACACAAGACATTGCCTGGCAGATAGAAATATAAATGTAAAGTCATTGTTTTTATAATACATAATTATGTGGGATACGTGGATACCTTTTTCTTAATTGCGTCGAGCAAGGTCGATGTGGCCACGTGCAAATGAGTCATGCCCTTGTTTAAATACAGTATTGTGGTTTGTAAGCACGTATTTCCATGTGTAATGGTTCTAATCTCTAGTCATAAAATCAAAATTATTCACTGACTCATTACTTAATAAGTTCATTTCCGAGAAACTGGAAATTTGAAATCGGCTCCGGCTATTCCATTTGGGTTGAGTAGAAGATAAACAATAGCATTATAAATCCCAAGAAATTATAGCTATAGACTTCCATTTCACCCTGTAAGATACAGAGATTTTGGGTGTTTTTTTTTATACAAATTAGTAGACATGGAATTTCATACGTATAGCGGGGAACATACAATAGGATAATTATTAGGCAGATATAACTAGCAGACGAACTGCAAATATTTAAACAATTTATTATCCCCTATACCCTCTTGAACTAATAAAGTGTACATCTTTTAAGCTACAAAAGATTAAAAAATTGTCCCCAAACACTTAAACCATAAAAGTTACATAAACACATTGAATAGATTTTGATACAGTAAAATTACTTAAATTAATTACAGAATAAATGATGTTAGTGTTAAATAAACATTTGTAGTTCACATTTTATCACACATACATTGAATATAACTGCAGTATGCGATAAAATGCTGGGGAGGAACTTTTAAATATAATCTAACAAAAATACGTGTTATTCAGAACTATTAAAAAAAAATAATTTTACAGAAACGGAAGTGTGAAAGTTCTTTTCCCTTATACTGTCAGCTAAGAATATTACCTTTGCAACATATTTTTATGTTTAAGGTGCTAAGGCTCTTCTACTTAATAAGTGGTAATTACAGGCACAATACATTTAATATATAGAACTAGAAACTTAATAAAAAACATTTTTAGAACGCCTAAAGTAAAGAAATCGATGTTTAGACATTTTTTTTTAATTTGTTGGGCCAATGTACTTTAAACAACTGCCTTCTGAAGTTAAAGACTGTATCACAGTGAAATTGTTTAGTATAAGGTTTAAAAACTGGTTATTTGAAAATAGTGATACCAGTTTCTTAAACAATACTCTTGTATAATTATTTATTGTTTGTCAGCTTATTTATTGGATTTTCGTCGTTATAATTACTTTGTTAAACTGTAGATAGTGTGTGTATGTATTACCTCATTATTATATTATTTATTTGTATATGTGTACTATATTTATTTTTATATTTGTTGCTGTTAATGTTAATGTTTGTTTCCTTAATATAGTAACAAGAGAAAGATTTAATATCTATTCAATCGAAAGTACATTAGTAAAATAAGCCAATTTGTATTTATAACAGTAAGTAAAGTGATTAGCAGACGCCACGGAGTGAGCAGTCAGTTATAAAGAAGAGTTTGGACTCTAGCTAATAAAATTTCTTTTCTATTATTGCGCTGCCACACTACTGGATGAAGTGGCAGTGTATATTCCTAGAATATAGATTGTTGTTAAACTGCATTTTTGTAGTGGAATAACCTCATTATTTCATATGTACGTACACGCACCGAACTAAATAATAAGGCAGACACTATTTATTACATAGTAAATGCATAATTAATTGGGCAAATGAAATGCAAATAAGAAAGGATTTTTATAATATTGGAACGTGCAAATACGATTTCATATTAAGGCCAATATTTCTTTCTTTCCAGTACACTGCTATCCTGAGTTGTGTGTGGGGGGTGGAGGATGTTGCCAGTTATGTTTTTTCGTGGGTTGTTTTTCATATAACAGGTTATAACCGCATCTAAGTTCTGAATTTTTTGCTGTAGACTACGTTTATATAGTGAATATAGGTAATTTCTGTATCTATTTTTAAATGTTTCCTTTAATTGAGCGCATTTTTGAAATAACCATTTATAAGTTACGTAACCTGACGGCTCCACACTATTATATTACACATTGTTTGAAGCTAATTTAAATTATCATGTTTGCTTTATATTAAATATAGTAATTATCATGGTTAAATTGGACCTCACCAATAAGCTTTGTTCGTAGTGGAACATAAATTATCGACAGCATTATGAATATACAAAAATTTTATTCGATTCAAATATAAACATAAAATTACCTTATAATTTGAAAACATTAAAGTCATACTAATATTATTGGTAAATAATCGTAGAAGAAAGAAAGAAGGTTGAATTAATAAAAATGAAAAACATTAGGGAATAACGATAATTAATAGGATTAATTTTAATATGAACTAACATTTAAGTTTAAATTTAAATAATTAAGTAATTAATTTATTTTGAAAATTTTTATTTTTAATTAATTAATTAATTATTATTTACATTATTTATTATTTATTTTATAATTTAAATTTAGTTGGATAATTAGAGTGCAGATTAGGACATAACAATACTAACTGCAGTCAACCTCGGTTCTAATATGAGGGTTTACTTGTTTCCTATAACAAATCATTATATAACTGACACATTAAACTCATTGTTATACCTTTCCACTAGTAATAATTTCCGTTAGTTCTAATTTTGTATGTACGATTACACCGAAGTTCATGTGGTCGTAAAATAAAAATGAATCTTAGCCTTGCAGGATTAATATTTGTTATAGCACTCTGTCATCTGATACTTACACAATACTTGGGAAAGATATTGTTCAATAGATTATGAAGCCTTAATTTACACACAACTGGAACTCTTATCCCTTACGACTTGAGTTTTGGGGGAAAGTTCACATGATCTTGACGCTGTATGAAATAATGTCTACTCGACTGGAAAGATTCATTTACTAAAAAGCCAAAGGCAATACGTTTTTAGTAAAAGACTCCCATGGACGCAGTTTGAAACCGGAAATTAAACCGTCTACATATACTTTTTTATTACAATAATTACGTCGTTTTTAGTGCACAATAAAACTACTCAGGTAATATTTTTTGTATTATTTTGTAAATATCAAAATTACCGGCACTACAACAGAATAACTAGGAATAAATTATTTTGTAAAGTTGTTTTAAATAAAAATCAGCGTGCATGATTTAGGAGTGAGAAGGTGCAACTCGCCAGACGTTCGAATTTATAACATTTTACTAGGTATTAGATTTAGACGTGGTTACAGAGCACGCGTCACTTATCTACAGTTAGGGTAACTTTTATTGTACTCCATAATCCATCAGACGTTACATGTGCATAACCTTTCACGAAGTGTCAAATTAAGATGTACTTGTGGAGTACGTGACACTTCTCTCGAGTTTATGTAACTTTTATTGTACTCCATAATCCATCAGACGTTACATGTACATAACCTTTCACGAAGTATCAAGTTAAGAAGTACTTGTGGAGTACGTGACACTTATCTCGAGTTTATGTAACTTTTATTGTACTCCATAATCCATCAGACGTTACATATACATAACCTTTCACGAAGTATCAAGTTAAGAAGTACTTGTGGAGTACGTGACACTTATCTAGAGTTTATGTAACTTTTATTGTACTCCATAATCCATCAGACGTTACATGTACATAACCTTTCACGAAGTATCAAGTTAAGAAGTACTTGTGGAGTACGTGACACTTCTCTCGAGTTTATGTAACTTTTATTGTACTCCATAATCCATCAGACATTACATGTACATAACCTTTCACGAAGTATCAAGTTAAGAAGTACTTGTGGAGTACGTGGCACTTATCTCGAGTTTATGTAACTTTTATTGTACTCCATAATCCATCAGACGTTACATGTACATAACCTTTCACGAAGTATCAAGTTAAGAAGTACTTGTGGAGTACGTGACACTTCTCTCGAGTTTATGTAACTTTTATTGTACTCCATAATCCATCAGACATTACATGTACATAACCTTTCACGAAGTATCAAGTTAAGAAGTACTTGTGGAGTACGTGGCACTTATCTCGAGTTTATGTAACTTTTATTGTACTCCATAATCCATCAGACGTTACATATACATAACCTTTCACGAAGTATCAAGTTAAGAAGTACTTGTGGAGTACGTGACACTTATCTAGAGTTTATGTAACTTTTATTGTACTCCATAATCCATCAGACGTTACATGTACATAACCTTTCACGAAGTATCAAGTTAAGAAGTACTTGTGGAGTACGTGGCACTTATCTCGAGTTTATGTAACTTTTATTGTGTTCGTTATAATTCATGAGATGCTGGAATTCCTGTGCATAAAATCCTTAAGTGCTAAACTCTACTTTAAGAGGAATCATCTGCTACTGAAACTATGTATATTAACTTTAAATTTAAGAATGATATTCATTGCAATAATTGGTCACTATGTCATATTATAAATCTTTGCCATAATTTAGGGATTAAAAAATGTAAAAAAGAAGAACCTATAATTTTATCGTTTCAAGACTTATAATACAAACTTTTAGCCTTGTTTCGTACAATATCCTAACTCTGGCAGCCATATCTGTAGCTATCTTTCCAAAGTTCACGTGCATGACTGGGAAAGAGTATGCTATTTACTCTTGCCTGGATTAAGTTAATTAATATATCTTGCCTAAATTAAGTTACTATTTATATTAACCTAATTCGTCATACATAAAACTTTCTAAAACTAACAAATCTACCTTTAATTCAAGCATTTATCATAGTATGTTTGAGCTATAACCAACGTTAGAGATGGTTTATTTCTATTTCCTCATTCATTCATAAAGTAAAAAATCTGTGTAAACGTTAACAACATACTTTCATTTTAGAAATGCTATTACAATTCTAAAATAACAACCAAAATGTTTACACTCAGTAAACTAATAAAAACAAAGACGATTTATACACTAAACGTGATGAAATAATACATGGAAATTTATTAATATTTGAAGTATTCTTCGTATACTTACTAATATATTAGTCGTGATAACAAAAATTTAAATGTTCAGATAATTTTCAAAGCACACGTATTACAGCTAACAAAATGCAAATATCAACATTTAATATTCGTGTTAAATTCCAGTAGTATATAGTATTAGATATAATACAAATGTTATTGACGCACACCAGGTGTACCCGGCACATTTATCCTAATATTACAAATAATAAAACTATATATTTGTGAATATATACACTTAAGAATAACTGGTATAATTTATATAACCTGAAAATCGATTATTAATATTTAATCAGTGTTTCCCACAACTTCTTAAATATATCTATACTAAAAAGATTATATTGACCTCAAATTACAGTAGACTCACGGTAGAACCTCATCAGAATACCGCAGACGAAAGTATGAGCCTCCTGGCTATATTAGATACTTGATTTCCCCTTGCAATGCAGTGGAAATCTGGTAGTCGTTTTATAAAAGAATAAGCATGCTCTGTAGTGAATATATATCTTGGAGCTAAACTTTATGCTTTCTCTCCATTATTGGAACGTACAACTTCAAATAAATTGTGTTGATTCTCTAGGTGAACACAATATTAATGTGACATTTTATATATTGAGTTTGAAGATAAACATGAGGGGTATACTATGTCCTACAATTAAACAGAGCCTGTTACCTAATTCCAGACACAAAATGGTTTTGTAATTTTTTTTCTTTAGGAATGTTGGAATTGCTTTGTAGGTACGGTACATGGTTTCAACGATCTATATCTAGTAACAAAATTGCATTCTTATAAAAGAATGAATCGCAAAGTATGGCATATACTGATTAATATATTCTTCAAGTACTATATACTTCTTCAAAAATTGAAGAGAGAGAGAAAAAGAGAGAAGCTTATAGCACATATGGATAAATGACGTAATACAAGCATACAGGAAAGCTTGAAATATTTCTCTTAAAACATGTAAAGGTGTAACATTGAGTGTTTTTATTATCAATAAACTTGCTTTATATCATTGTTTGTGTTCTTACAAAAGTTAGATTTAGAGTAATATCACATGAAATTAACTTGTTCGTTACTATGTTTATGAAGTCAAATGGTATATTAGTATTTTTAGTTAACATCAACAAACCATAATGTATTAGTGTATTAAAAACATTTAGCATAAATTCATGGCATTTTCATATTTTTAAAATTATTTACAGAGATGTTATAATAGATTATAAGTAGGAAAATAAAAAGTAACTAATGTGTAAATATATTTTATATTCTCTGAGAAATGTTTCTCCTTTGTCTACCCCTTGGTTTTATAGTGATGTATGCTATTTCAAGTGGCAATTGTTTCGTATAAATAAGTCAGTAAATAGTTAACTAATAATTGTACCAATAAGTCACACTAGTAATACATAGTATTTTATATCGTATAGAACATGTTGAAGCTGAAAATTGTAGACAAAAATAGTGCTAAATTAATTTAGATTTTGAAACTAACCGTTTCTTTGGCAGAAAAGAATAATAATGAAAAAAAACGTTGTAGTTTTACCTAAATAAGAAAAGAGAGCCTTAATTTTGGTGTCTGCAGCATCACCGTTAAATGTTAGTAGCTCAGGCGTAGCATAAATACTAGGCGCATAAATTTTGTTATCTTGTTGAAGAGGTATTTCTTAAACTGTAATGTTCGAGTCCTGAGATTCTAAGAGGAACCAGATCTGATATCTATTAAGAAGTTATTAACAGTAGTCAGGCTGAAATATTGCAGGATAAACACGTCGAAATTTATTTAAGAAAATTATGTAAATCTATTAATTTACTTACTCCCATTCCCCAAAGGTTATAGATATTTGTAGGGAATAACCGATAAATGTTTATGTTTATAAATCAAAAATCGTTGTTGTGTCGAAGTAACGGTCGATATGGTGTGGCTTGTATTAATAAATTATTAATAAATATTGTATTCCTAAAGATATATTTCAAATTATTTAAATGTTTGAAAAGTAGTATTTTTAATAATCTTGACGAATTTTATAATTTCCTTTTACGTATTAAAGATTTGAAAATTTAATATAAAACGAAAATGAGGCTACATACTGGTTCAAATACTTGTAGGATATCTTTTGACGGAATATGTATGATTAAACTTTACAAATAGGTCCTCTATCAGTTTCAGACTCTTAATAATAAATACAAACAAATCATTCAGTAATTTTTTCAAGAAATATTTATTTGTGATTTCTGTTTGAAAGCCATATGTTTGTTTTTCATTGAAACGTTTGTATTAAGTATTATAAAAAACACTCTGTCTTCTTTAAACGTACCATACGGTGTAGTAATAATTAATCCTTCCTAACACTCAGAGTTTTTAGTATGTCAACATACTCGTACGCACGATAATTACTGCATTACTTCCTGCGTAACGTTTTATAATGTTGTTAGACAATCGTAGATAACGATTTAAAAATAGATTTATCTACGTCAAATACAAGGCTATACGCATTGCAGAAAGGTATTGTTGTAAGATATAATTTCTTGCTTTATTTACCATTGAATGTGAAATAGGGTATTATATCATGTTACGATTCTAATGCACTTAGCAATATAATTGTATTTAACTGACATTTATGTTAGATTATGTATCAGTAAAATCTTAAAATACTAATATTTTTGGCTCAAACGAGAAGAAATATTAAAATAGTTTGTTTATTGAAGCTTATTCACAGAAAGGGCAGTATTTTATAAAACCTAAAGAAAGACATGTAAGCACTTACGTAATAAGTAAAATTGAGTGTATCGTACTTATGTGATTAATTATGTGAATTAAAATAAATCGTTACAAAAGTAGGAGAACGGAAAAATATACTTTCCAAATCTGGTTTAAAATACGTTTTACATTACCGCCAATAATGGTAACTAATTATAGTTTTTTAATATATTTCATTCCAGAAGTGTATTAAAATTTTCATAAATAAAATATGTTACAAAGATATGAATAACTTTACTGAACGTGTAACTACTCACAAGAGGTATAATACTTTCGGACTTTCAAAGGAGTTATTGCTGAACTTATTCAAGTGCTTATCAGAGTTTGTTCAGGCATTTAATAGTTCAAGAAAGTTCACTGGAGACTATTTATCTAACTCCTGTCAGATATCTGTATATTAATCTTTATGGAGGAAATTTAAAGCTGGAAATTAAACTCCCAGAACAAACAACTTTTTATTTAGCTTAGTGAATAAAATAACTCTTTTCTTATAACAGAACATTTAGTTACATTCAAGCCTGGAACATGAATAGATACAGGAAACTAAATCAATTACTTAGATGGTCTACTGGTTGAATACCGATAGCACTAAATCAACTGTTCACGGTTATCCAGTGAAGATCTCTCACCTCATTAGTTCGACTATCGTAAATTTAGATAAACGCTTCAGCTGAACCAGCGGCTGTATAATGCTTATCTAACCCATTGAAACGATTAGTTCTGTATAATTTTCAATATCTTTGTTAAAAACATAAAGCTAAAAATTAACGCTAGACATCGTTAATGTTCAAATGAACTAAAAACACACCCAGGTGTCGAATGCGAAAAAGGCCTTACTAAGAAAAGCTTCCAATCGTATGTATTATGACTATAAAAAATAAATAATGATGTTGTGAAACGAATATACCTTTTCAATAGCACATTATGATTCATTTAGTTATACAGAGTGAGTTTTATGTCCTGGCACACCTGGATATAATTTAAACGGCCCGAGATATCTATGTGAAACCTTGACCCTACCTATTATGACATATTTTTTCAATTTTTCAAGTTGTTGAAAACTTTGCCCCCTTTTCTAAAGGGGGACAACTAATCATTTTCAAATACAAACCCCTAACATGTGACCCCCCCATTTTAAAGGGAATAAAGAAAGAAATCCAATAATGCAAACTAGAGGACTCTACGTTTATTTTAACAGATTTTATGACAAATTTACAATAATAAAATAAGCAACTATCTTGTCCTGTTTATCGTAATATGAGTCAACACTAACGCAAATTCTAAAAACAGTTACCGGTTTTAATATAGCAGATGTTAAAAATGTCCACCTTCGGCTGTTTGACAGTGTGCTAGACGTGTGTAAAAACTTGAGACAGAATTCAATCATTAACTGTCTTGTCCTGTTTATCGTAACATGAGTCAACATGCTTTGGAATTTCCCTTGTTCTTATCTTACCGGTTGAAATAATCTACTGTTGACTTTCTCTTTACTACTCACTTGCATTTCATCAGCTGATTGGTTAAGTTGCTATAAACAACATCAGTTTAAGGTTATTTTTCTATCAAATAGTGTTACTTATTTTATTTCTACATGGATAATTCTGAGTTTGAAAGAATTACTGTGCTAATGATGAGAGATTATGGAGAACTTATGAGATCATACGCTGAAGTAGCAGAATTATTCAATGAGGAATTTCCTAACCGGAACAATCCCATAACTAGATTTACGGTGGCAAGAATTGTTCAACGGTTTAATAATACTCATTCTGTAAAGGATAGATCCAAGCCAGGAAGGGCTCCTATAATTGACGAGGAGAAACCATTAGATGTTATGCAGTCCTTTGTTGAAGATCCCCACATATCTACGAGAAGAGCTGCTTTGGAGCACGACATTAGCCAATCTTCGGTAAGAAAAATTCTTAAATGTAATTAATTCAAACCTTTTAAAGTCAAACTAGTGCAAGAGCTTAGTGAAGATGACTATGCCCGTAGAGTTGAATTTTGTGATATAATGACGGGCAAACTAGACGCTGAACCTGAGTTACTGAACAGAATCCTTTTTAGTGACGAAGCAACTTTCATGATAAACGGTGCCGTCAATGGGCATAATTGTCGTTACTGGGCAGATAACAATTCACACTGGTATGTAAATGCCCATACACAACGCTCTTCAAAAGTTAATGTTTGGGCAGGAATAGTTGATCACCGATTGGTCGGTCCATTTATAATTGATGGAAATTTAAATTCTGCAAAGTATTTAGATATGTTTGAAAACCAGATTGAGCCTGCACTCCAAAATATGTTTGGACAAGAAGCTGATAACATTTGGTTACAACAAGATGGAGAACCACCACACTATGGTCTTGAAGTACGACAATATCTAAATAATTTCTTCCCAAGAAGGTGGATAGGCTGAAGGGGCGCTGTGGAATGGCCAGCAAGGCCTCCTGACCTTAACCCACTTGATTACTTTTTTGGGGGCTACATGAAATATCTGGTTTACAAAACAAAGCCAATTGACGTCCATGACTTAACGCAAAGAATTTTGAATTTATCTCATACAATTCCTAGAGATCATTTCTTGAATGCTGTCTCAAGCTTTTACACACGTCTAGCACACTGTCAAACAGCCGAAGGTGAACAGTTTGAACACCTGCTACATTAAAACAGGTAACTGTTTTTAGAATTTGCGTTAGTGTTGACTCATGTTACGATAAACAGGACTAGACAGTTACTGATTTTATTATTGTAAATTTGTTATAAAATCTGTTAAAATAATCGTAGAGACCTCCAGTTTGCATTATTGGATTTCTTTCTTTATTCCCTTTAAAATGGGGTAGTTACATGATAGGGGTTTATATTTGAAAATTTTGGTTGCCCCCCTTTACCTTCGTTTAGAAAAGGGGGGCAAAATTTTCAAAAACTTGAAAAATTTAAAAAAATATTTATAATAGGTAGGGTCAAGGTTTCACATAGATATCTCGGGCCGTTTACATTATATCCAGGTGTGCCAGGACATAAAACTCACTTTGTATAATGATATACAGTAGTATTATAGTATATATTACAGTACATTATACATTTTAATGAATTAATGATTGAAACATTGGTTAGTGTTGGACTGTAATAAATTTGACCTTTGAGTAACCCCATTTTTATTTGTTATTCGCATAAAACACGAAAAAAGGGGTTTTACATGCGTGGATAGTAAAATATTGCGTTAAATATTTCATGGCATTCAGAGATACGTTTTTGTGGTCTTTTTTCATGTTTATCCAGATATCGAGTATGGTTTTAAATTAAAAGCATTTAAGGAGATATATTATTTGATAAGTCAGTGAGTTGTTCCTTTTCTTCTACTTACAGATTTAAGTCTTTAATCCTACTTGCATAGGCAAATTAATTTCTAATTCACATTTTTTGATCTATTGAAGCAGGATTTTACTCTTTTTTCATTTCCTTTACTACAGAGTATCCAGAGGCGTTTCATCGAGATGCTTGGCTCAACGTTGGGTTTCCCCTACCGCACAACTCCTATAATCAAAGTCGAGAGTTGTGAATTTAACCTCCTAAATCTACATATAAGACGTCTACACACGAACTCTTTTCAAACTGGTAAATGGACTGCTTGACTGCTATGGCCTCCTCAGTAGTATTGACTTATCCATCTCAAGAGGAATTCGTTCGTTGACCATCTGCCGAAGACGCTACCATCCTACTTCGTTTTGTTGATTATTTATTTTAACATTGTTTGTTATTAAATTATATAAGTAAATATTAATGGTTCTATTAATCGTTAATACTGTTTTAAACTTATTTATGTAATAATAGTATAATTCCATTGAAAGAATAAATAAATAAATAAGTGGCAATCGTCACAGCACAACAACAGGGGTGGGGCTTTATTCTATTATTTGCTTGTTCTAGATAAACTTTTTGTAACCCATAAGTGACTCTGGATTCATTTATTTAAATCTGTAATCTTTTGCTTTTTTAAGATTTTATTTATAGATCGTTTCGTGAAATAATATAGGCAACCTAAACGGCCTAGTTCTTAATTGGAGTGTTGGTTCTCCAATTTATTGTATGATATATTTATAAATTTTCTTTTTAATATATAGAGCATCATTCAATTTTATAACATGATCTTCGGAACATCAATGATTGCTTGGAGCAGAAGTTTTATTTTTGTTTTAAGCTTAGTAGGACTACTTTTCAAATACAATTCTTTATAAACGTCATAAATTTTTCGTAAAATTTAAGTGTTTTAATTGTTTACAATTTGTCGTATCGACGTGAGCATACGGAAAATTGGAACCTTATAATTACACAATCTTTACGAACTTGGTGATGTACCTTGCTAGAGACGCACTGTGACCAATGATGCTTGACTTTGGATTATTACAAATTCAGTGAGTAATATATAGTACATATATCTAGCTAAGTTTCAATCAACGTTGGTCTAACCTACAGCCAATAGGTTTCTATATTTACTTGATAGCGACTACAGAAACGGAGAGTAGAGGCAGCTGGAGACCTTTGGACCTAATAGACCGCAATTCTCTACTTTCATTATAACGTTCATTCAACAGACTCACATTGCGGATTGCGCCTTCAGATTTGTCTCTGCAAAAGTTTTGTTGAACTGAATTAAAGAAGCTGCTATATGGATAATGAGCTTAGCTCCAGTTACCCTGCCTCCCTGCGCTTAAGAGCTAAACTCAGCGTTCATTATAAACCGACCCTTCCTACCACAGTTACGTTACGTGCTTCCTATAGTTAGTGGTTACTGTAGTTAGCGGTTACATTGATAAATTTCAGTTTAGTTCTTAGCTTTTCTTGTTGAGAAAACAAGAAAGGATTAAATTTAAAACTTTGCATTTTTTATATTGTTTTATATGACACATTTTGCCCTGGTATTTTGCTTTAATTGAAAGTAATACCATTTAATTTACTATACGTAAACTGTATTGTTTTATATGTAAGTTATATATTACTTGAAAGTACGCATCCTTAATTTATTACTTTCAGAATAACATACAGCTGTTTACTATACATGACATATATTTGTATATCACTTTATAATAACTAATAGATCTGGCAATAGTGACCTCAGCGTTTCCGCCCAAAAAATAAAAAAATATATTGTTCTACAAAACTAAAATCCTTTTATAGATTATAAATAGTAGTTGTGGCCAAAATATTGAATTAAAACAATAAATCTGATTATATAAATTTGTAATTCTCTAGCAGTTTTTAAACATACAAGCAGTATAGTGAGAGCTGTAACTAACTGGAATACAGTTATATACATTAATAAATATCTAAAATGATAATTAAGAAAGCAAATGCAGAAGAACAACTAAAATTAATTTATCTTTTGAAATTAATCATTCAGTTACAAAATATATAAACAAAACTAGAGTATAAGTAATAATCTGCCAAATTGAGAATCTCATATTTAGGCAGGAGTTTTAATATTAATAATCGTTCGCAGATAAATTTCAAGATAAATAATGATGTAGAGTATACCAAAACCTAGAACCTAAAGTTTCTCTCGAGTAAACATAATCTAGTAAAGCAAGTAGAAACGATGAGGTTGGTATCTGGGATTTTAGTGTAAATATAGGGGTATATGATGAAACTTTAAAACCTTCTATTTACTCTCTTGAAGAATATGTTAAAAGCAGAGGTGACGTAGTGCTACTGGGTCCCAGAGTGACGAAAACTCTAACTTCCTGTCAATATATACTTGGTGACATTTCTGTTATAAACTGACATTTAATATTTTAAAACTGACGAATGGATTAACGTTGATAGCTACACTCTAACTGTTTATTGACTCTAACTTCCAACAGAATGACTCCTCTTCGACTCTCAGTGGGTCTGTTACAAGTTCAACGTAGGCAGGCGTGCTTTTCCTGAAGTGAACTAATAAATGTACCGTATAATTAAAACATACTTTAAGCTATTATTCTAAATTGAATATTATCACTGAAATGTTACCAAGGATTTAATGTGAGTCAGAGAGATTGCATCATTCTGGTATCCAGCAGCAACACGTTCCAGTTCCTTTAATTGGATCCTTTGTAATAGAATACGCAAAGCCTATTATCAAAGCCTCTAGAGGTAGCAAACCCTAGTACAATCAGAGTCTAATCCATGTTCTGGGTTATTGTTGTGCACCTCCATTGACTCTCAGAAGTAAGCTTTGTAACCAGTTTCTAGGGTGGAAGGAGAGAAAGGCCAGACACGGGTAATGGGGTGAACTTCTGTCACACTCTCGCCTTATAGCCTCGGTAGCCTTTAGTTCCACTCAAACTTGTGGATATTAACATTGTCTAGTATCCAATAACACTGGAGGCGTCACAATTATTTCACAATAGCACGAAAGGACGTCAGTTGAATGGGAGTCTTAATTTATTACTAACTAACAGTAAAATAAACAGAACGAGATGATCATGTCATAATTAATAAGAAACGTCCAACGTTATGACAGAATCCCGAGGATCACAATGATCAAATCTCAGCCATATAGTTATTCCCAGGATGCCGTGGACGCCTTGCGTTGGCTGATCACGTTTTCCACGTGACCTGATGGTTAGGTGATTCAGGCTTGTAGCTGATTATACCTGGCCATTATAATATAATTAACACTATTATATATAACGTGTCATTTTAATGAAGATAAAATATTTGTTAAAGTAAATTTAATATAGTAAATAATGTAGAAAGTTAATGTATGCAATGTAATCCAAGACAATACAGAATGATAGTCAGATAATTCAGTTTTACACAAGATATGTGATTCAGGAATAACTCAAGAGGTATCTTGTAATGTAACTGTAACTAAAACCCGTGCTGACTAGTTTAAGAACTATTTGAAATGAAGCATTAATTGTTTAGAGGATGCAATGGTAACAATAACTAATTGTACTCAAGATCTAAAAATACTTTAATGTATTCAAATGTGACAGTTACTATTACATACTTGAACATAAATTAAGTATAACTTAATACCATAGGTTACAGTGCTAAAACACCGTGCTAAGAATTTGAGTTAGAGTAAACATTGGTTAAGTACCTGCAGTGACAAGAACAAACATGTTATACCTCTGACGGCACAAGATACCTAACCTTACACTGATTGATGAAACGCATAAATATCTTGTTATTCATAGTCTGATTCTAGTCCTGTAAAGTGGCATACTGGAAAAGTTTTAAAATACGGATGGATCATAAACATTTTTGAGATTCTTGAGTTGCTTTTTTATACAATTTTTTTAAAATACAATAGCTTTAAGCGGAAAGTGCGGTAGATAAGGGGTTTACTGATAGATACGGCAAACTAAAAGGTCAAGGAAATGTATACCACGACCTCTTGTCTTTTAATATATTTATTAAACTTTACCACAAGCAACTAAAAATTAAAGCTTACGAAAAGTTTTAATGTTTATTAGCTCTTTTTTAAACCTTTAAAACCATTCTCATCACCAGGCTGAGTCGGGTATCGGTTCGTGATGGTAGAATAGAAAATTTTATATCCTCATGTGTTTCGCTATCCTTCCAGGAATCGCTATCTTTTTCACATGCAAAATAACAGGTCGTTAACATTTTCACTAAATCTTTACACTTAAAAGTTAATTTTATTTTTCAAGTTACTGCCCACGTAGAAATCGGTTTATTGGTCGTTTGTGTTATGAATCAATTAGGAATGCAACGAACGAAGGTTTCAATGAAGATTAGAAAGTACTCTAATAAGAAGTTTATTTGCAAAGAGTAACCAGGCTTTCCTTGGTCAAAATACATTTTAGTACAATCAAGCTCCTCATTGCCTCAATCTCGTCAGAACATGTCATACTTTTAGAGTGGTTATAATATAGTGAATTATTGTAATGTTACTGTAATTTGAACATTTTTAAGAAACGTTTTTTTTAGTATTGTTACAGTTTTTGATTTCGAATCTCTGTGTAATAATTCCCTGTATTCAAGACAACAAATCAGAAATGATATTTATTTTCAGGTCTTTCAGTGATAGTAATCATGATGCAGGAAAGTGTTTTAACGTTGCAAATACTGATAACCCTGTGGCAAGGACATATTTAGGGAAGTCAGTAAATAAGTGTCGATTATCTGGATCCATTTCAGATGGTCCACGCTCAGTTAGGCTACCTTTAGGCGAAAACAAACAGTTTGAAATTGTGGCACGATATATTGTAAATCCGCACCAGTCTACAAGATCATTATTAAATCTTTGTGACGTTTCCCTAGGGTCTGTGTTACTCTTACTGAATAAGAATTAATTTCAACATTATAAAATTCAACTTGTACATGAGTTAAATGAAGACGGTCCAGATCGTCGTTTAAAATTTTTTGAGGAAATGGAAAGATTAATTTCTGCTCATCTATTGTTTTTAGAAACGTTAGGTTAAATTATGAATGCAATTTTTTGTATATGGGGATGTAAAAAAACACAACTTTAAGTACTGAGACACAGAAAATCGCCATGTTTTCCATAAATCCTGCACACAATACCCAGAAAATGGAAATATGTAGGCCGGAATGTTTGGGAATCACATTTTATATCTACTTTTTTAATGGGAATCTTGATTGAAAACTTTAATTGCAAATCCTACAAGCAACTTTCCCTGCAATAATTACTTTTATTAGGGAAAATGAACATGAATTTGACGAATGCATTGTTTACTTCTAGCAGGATAGTGCTCCAGCAAATATTCACCGTGCATTAATTAAACTAACGTAGTCAGTGGATTGTTAGGCGTGGTTAATAGAATTTCTTGCGCGGTATCTGGACCTTACACACATGGATATCGTCTATTGTGTTAAATCCAAAATTTATGAAACACCAGTAGTAAATGTTGAAGATTTAAAAAACAATCCTGCAACCAAATAACACTACAGACTTTTCAAAATGCGAAAGATGAGTTCACCCTACGCTTTTCTCACTGCTAAATAGTAGGAGGAATTCAGTTTGCACACTATATTTGACTGGGAAACGTAGTGGCTTATTAAATATAGTGTTCTGGTAAATCTGGCTTTTTCCAATTCTTTAAGTTTTGTGTCCTCTTCAAAATGAAGGGTTGAGTTCTGACTTTTGATTTACCCTGTATAGTGTGCCTAATATTAAAATTTTAAAATGTTTAAAAAGTTCTTGGCTGACATCGCTTTAACTTGTAAACTTGTACAGTCCGTCTATTGCACATTGCATCCTGCTCTAGTAACATTGGAAGGCACGTCAGGTCTGGGGTACGGATTCTTTACGGTTGACTTTATAAACAGTGATTGTGTTGTACAAGCGGAAGTGAATAAAGTGTTTAGTTTATTAATATATCATAATTTCATACATCTAGGTTTTTTTTTATTCGTATTTACAAATATTATTATTTCTGAAATGTTTCTACAACCCTACTTTTGTAAAGATATGCAAATATAATTGAAATTTATACCAACAAACATTATTCACGACAACAAACGATTAAGTGTTATTCTACCTCTCTTAACGTTTTTGAGAGAAAAGTCAAGAATCTGCTGATATTTATCAGCAGTGAGGATGCTGTCACTGATATCTGTTGGCTACAAACGGACATATACTAACTCAGTGTTGACTGACGATATTGTTCTACCTCCTCTTTAAACTAAAAATTGAAAAATCCATTTTTAATAAGTAATTATCCTATTTTGAATTATTTTTGTAAATTCATAATGTTTATTTGATTCGTTTATTTCCTTTATAAATTAAAAATTATCAGAATTATCAGAATTAAAAATTATTCAGAATTATCAAAATTAAGTGAAATCCATCATTTATTCAACTTCATATGACGTAAGGTAAAGCGAGGAGAGATTGCGCACAATTCAAAATATCTAAATAAAACGAAAATTTTTAGTTGAATATACAATTTTTTTAGTGTTATATTTACATTGTATGGTTGTCTATTCTCTGTAATTTTTCCAGAATTTATATTATGTTAATAACGAAATAATAAAAAAAATCGTAAAATGTGTTTTTTTGCGCAATTCTCTCCTCGTAGGGTAGGTGAGTTTGCGCACATGGGTAGGAGAGATTGTTTATGGGAATAACTAACTGCAATTCACACTTTAAACATATTTAATTAATGTAAACTAATGAAACCTTCAAACTTGATGTAAGAAATTGAAAAATTAAACATTTTAACTTGGGCACATTTTTAAAAACATTATTACATAATAGAGCATTAAAATCATTTTTTTTTGACGTTTTTTCACGGCGTCCACAGTCAATGCACTTTCCTTCATAAATTGTACAGCTCTCGTGCATCCATCTTCCACAGACCATGCACTTGATCCAGTCAGATGTCGAAGTAGTCTCCTGATATAGTTCAAGACACTCTGTACACTCATCATCTTCATTATCGCTGACATGATCGGAAAGAAGTTCAATGTCTGCGTCATCTTCCTCAGATGTAGAAGATTGCTCAAACATCAACCGTTTCTTTGTTTTAAGTCCTTTTTTTTGTATCTTGCAAGATTTTGGTTGTTCTTTCCATGCAGGTTTCTTATTTTCATCTGGTCGCTTTTTCTTGTTTGATGCTAACTCTTTTTTTATCTTGATTTTGGTTATGTTATTTGGATCTGTAACATTCATGGCACTTTGCTTCCTTTTTGATTTTGAAGGCTCCATAAACTTTTAGGAATCGGTGAAAGTTTTTGTAAACTTTTGTTGGAGTTTCTACAGATGCGGCTGAAACATTGTCTTGAGGTTGATGGTTGACAGATTGGAGGGATTAAATGATTTGATTGAGATGATTGGATTGAAATAGGTGGTTCAGTGTTTTCAGATACTGGATTATTAACTGATGTCAAGGTTGGTTGGAGTGTTGTGGGATCAGGAACAATCTGGTTTACATCTTGGTCACAATGTAAAAGATATGCATAGTCCTGGTATCACATCAATATTTAGAGGATGGATTCCTGTGGCACGAACGCAGCAACTCCAAGTTGAACAGTGGCAGCACGAGGCCAAGATAAATTCAATAGATGGCCAAAATCGTCCCTTGAAATTTTGCCAGTACCACAACGAGATGTGACTAATTTGTTACAAGCATCTTTAAAATAAGTTTTCAAAGGCTTGAAATACTACACGATCTAGGGGTTGTAGGTAGTGTGTAGTATGACTAGGCAGACATAAGATAATGATGTCATTATCATAAGCCTTTTTGCAACATATTGGGACAGTTCATGTGTGAGGCATGGCCATCTAAAATTAGCAAATGCTTTCCAGGAGACTTTCTTGGGATGAAGTGTTCAGAAATCCATTCCATGAACAGTTCACTATTTATGTACGCACTTTTCTCTTCTCATTTTTAAAACAGTTCCAGGGGGAGCATCTTTGATATATTGTGGTTTAGCGTAAACTCCCTTAAAAAATACAAAAAGGTGGTAGGAACTGTCCCTCTGCATTGCAGCAGGCCATAATAGTTACAGTTTCTCCCTTTTCAGCACTTGTAACGACGTGAACGTCTTTTTTGCTTCCTTTTTGGGCAATAACTTTTCCAGGCTCATTATTAAGCTGCACTCCTATTTCGTCGCAGTTCCAAATACAGTTGGGCTTATCTAAAAGGTTGTTTTCTTTTAAGGTGGAAGTGAGAAGATTGAAATAACTTTTTACTTCTTCCCTATTCATTCCTTCTGTTCTTGCTCTACTAATGCCTTGAGCTTTTCTCACACTTAAATTAGGATGTCGCCGCATGAATGACGAAAACCAAACTTTTCCAGCGGTTTTTATGGTCTTTGTTGAAGGTGTGTTTAATACCCAATGTTTCTGCTAAATTGTAAGCTAACATTCTAACATTCTTTTGTGTAGGTGCAAACCCTACAGATTGAAGTTTTATTATGTGCAAAGCCAATTTTTTTCTCGGCTTCCAATCCTAGTTGGCCATCTGGACCCAAATTCCGTTTTGCAAAATCATTCTTCTTCATTCGATGTCTTAATGTAGACTCTGGTATTTTAAACCTCTTGCTTGCTGCTCTTATTGATAATGATCCATTCTTTATTGCTGATACAGCTGATGATAGATCATCTTCTGTCCAGGATCCTTTGTTTGTTTTCCTCTTGTACACGTTAGGCATGTTAGCCTGTAAAAAATAAATAAATAATAGTCATCTTGGTAAATAATATGTTTTAATTTTTTTTTTTTTTAAGTTGTTTTATTAATGGTAATATGCAATTCATATTAAATAAAATAAATAAAGATTCATAATATACATTTAATGAATTTCTAACGAATATGTAGATTCACAAATAGTTAATATTAATTATGAAATCCATGCGCAATGTCTCCTACCATTACATTAAATGGAATAAATGCGCAATCTCTCCTCAACATGAAATGCGCGTACTGTCCTAAAATCGGTAGGAGAGATTGCGCAGGCTTAAACTAAGATGGCCGAAGCGAGATTTGACCAACCACTATCTGTTACAGTTTGCCTATGTCATTACCTCTCTAGAAAAAAATGGTAAATACCGAATAATGTATCGTAGCATCGTACTGATTAAATTTCATGCATCCTGCAGACAAAATTCAGCCACTTACCTTTGAAATGAAAGTTGTAGGTTTAATATATATCACTAATAAACAGACTTAGCGTCTTGAACTTTGACAGAACACTCAACTAATGAAGCGGATCGAGGCACTGAGGGACGCTGCGCGCGCGCACCCAACTCCAACCAGCTGGAACAAAGAGGGCGCAATCTCTCCTACCCGCGCAATCTCTCCTCGCTTTACCTTAATTCAATAGAAATTTTAAAATATAAATGCAAACATTTCTAAATATAATAATTATAAACCAACAAACTTAAAATTGAGTCTACGGTTTGGTCATACAGGGCCATATAGTATTTTTCTTGTGTTTTCTAAAAAAATACAGAAATTATAGATACCAAATCAATTCTAACCATATTGCTCCTTTGAAGAGGTGATTTTAACTTTAATCTCTCCTAATTGCGACTTATGGATTTCTATCTTTAGCTATATAAGATATCTTTTAGTGTTTTAGCTTTAAGTCGTTTAATAATGTATACCATTCACGTATAATATTTTATCGTAATAAACATTTTTTCTTCTTTATTAAAAAAGAAACTTAGGTGTAATGAGTAAATTGTGGGAACAATTTGGATTAATTCCTGAATTTTCGATATATATATATATATATGTATAGAATATATATATATATATATATATATATATATATATATATATATATATATATATATATATAGAGAGAGAGAGAGAGAGAGAGAGAGAGAGAGGGGGGGGGGGGGAGAGAGAAAATTTAATAATTTATCTATTAGGATTTTATTAATACGGATCTCTCTTTCTCTTTCTGCCTTGTAGTTGCAGAATAAATTCAAATGAATGATCGCTATCCTTTCTTGAGAATTTATTTGTAATTGTAATTATGAGTAATTCTGGAATTGTACTTTTCATAATTTTCATAATTCACAGGCTGTTTTAAGAGGCACGTGTTAAAAGGTGTCTTGAAACAAAGTGAGTTTTATTCAATGTTAGACAGTTTGACACTTTGTGACAAATGCATCTCAACATTTGAATAGAAAACATTCACAGTACTCAATAATAAATTTGTATATTGATCTTTTGACTTATTTGTATGACCCTTCCAAAGATCGTAACCTGGTTTATGAAATTTAATTCCAACTAACAAGAATAAAAAAATGTATAATGATTATGGCCAGTTCTTAAATGATTATTGATAAAACGGAGTAGGTAAAATGTAGAATTCACTGACTAAAGCATGTTAAACCTTTAAAAGAGGTAAATATATCAAATGTATAATATTTTTCCAAATTGTTAATAAATAAATAATTATTAACCAAAACTATTCTAAAACAAAACATATAAAAATTCATTTAATGATTCTATTTATCAGTGTAATACATATTGAATAAATTTCAATCGAGTTTTTACAATGTTAATTCGTTAATGTCAATTAGTTGACAGAGTAATATTTTCTATATAAAAGTCATTGTTTCAGTATGTCTGTTCTCTCTAAGGTATCTCTGTACTTTTACCAAGTATTTTTGGGGTTACCACTGAAATGCAGTTCCAGATCAGGAACAGATAGGAATTTCGAATATTCCAAAGAAGCATTCTTGTGGGGATTAACCGTAACTTTACTACAAGCAATGGCCCTGTCTTGTAACCTTTACATGTACCTATTGAATACTGTCAAATGGAATACAATGGAGGTTTCTGTAATAATTCTCTTAATCTCTGAAACGGTTACGGATGTAGTTATATTCCTCAACACTGCCAAGAAATACAGGAATTTAACCGACGTATGCAACATCCTGGATCGATTTGACCACAACCTACTACTAGCACCAACTAAATATTGGATGACCATACATTTTATTTTCTTCATTGTTATTTTAACGGCCATGCCACTGCTATGTGACCTAACTTTCGTATTTCTAGCATTAGGCTACGGAAAAGATCGTATAATTATAACCCGTCAAATAATAACTAATATCCATCCTATTGTTGCAAACTGCAGACAAGTCTGCTTGATGGTCCAATTTCATGAAGTCACTTATTGCATTGCCAAGAGGTTCAGGCTCTTTAACGCCAGAATCAGACAAGAAGTAATCATCCACAGCTATAGACAGTCGATGAGACACCACAACCTGCCACATATCAATCATAGGCAGGACACCAGGTCTGTAGCTAATATCAAGTCCTTCATGAGCGCCTACAAAATGCTACGTGATGCTACATACAAAGCGAATGCCTTCTACTCTGACACTCTGACCAGTATAATCTTCTGCAGATTTGTCTATGTTACTACATGTTTCTTTTTTTTATTCTTGTTTATCATGTGGGGGAGCCTATTACTACTCATTGTAACAGTAACTTGGCCACTATGTAGTATATGTTACCTGCTGCTCATCGTCTCCTCGAGTTCTTACGTCACTCAAGCAGCGGACGAGACAGCACCAATAATCTGCAAGCTGATCAACAGAGACTTAGATCCGGTACTGAAAAGACGACTGGAATCGTTCTTGCTGCAGCTCAATACTCAAAATGTGGTGTTTTCTGGAAGAGGATTTTCCCAGATCAACAGGCAAATATTAACTAAAATAGCGACCGCAGTGACCACCAATCTGGTAATCCTGATCCAATTTCATATACAAAACAATATTCATAATTAACGTGTGATATTACTGTTTGGGTTTTACTGACACTATGATATAATTTTTACTATCCTGTTGGAGATATCCTATCAGTGATGAGCCAGCACTAAGATAAGACGGATCTACTAGATAACGCTCCGGTCTCGCTCGTGAAAATTAATTTCGCGTCCATAAGTGCCTGCCAGATATAAAAAGTAAACCTTTGCCGGAGTTTTATTTTCGCAAATAAATATTTTCACTGCAATTCTATATATTCGACTATTAGAGATGTCAAGCTATGAAGTATGTCTAAAGTCAATAACTTCAAAGTAAGTAAAGCTAAAATGTCGTGATTGTGAGGTGGAATTTCATGGCAGTTGTCTCCGGATAAGTAAAGCGAACATCGAGTGTATATAGGTCGATGGCTTGGTGTGGAGGTGTCAGGCTTGTGCTCAGACGAGACGTAAGAGCATGAGATTCGACTCTGAAATTACGGAAGGAAAACTTACTCAGGAAGATGTAATGAAAAAGGAAAATTTGAAAAACAAAAACAAAATGAAAAATTTTAATACATCATACGAAGCTTAAAGTGATAAACTGGATGACAACACGAAAGCTGTCAAAGAGCAAACTGCTTCCCTTGAAAAGTGCCTCAGGTTGATTGACGAGCTGGCTGCGGAAAACAGAAACCTTCGAGAGAAAGTGAGCAGTCTGGAGATGCGTATTGACGGCTTGAAACAATACTCAAGAGTCGATTCTGTGGAGATACATCGAATTCCTTAACAGAAGAACGAAGACGTAGTGGCGGTCGTAAAGGAATTTGGAAAGGTGCTCGACGTGGATGATTGACACCTGTCATCGCTTGGGAAGGAGATCTGGCCCGAACAGTCCGCAATTAGGAATTGTAGTCAAATTCGTTCGACGTCTGGACAAAGAGGAACTGCTGAGGAAGCGCCGTGTCAAGAGCAAATTCTCCACCAGACACATGAACCTCAACATGGATCAGCCCAGTTATAGAAACGATGCTCTATCACAAGCGAGAAGGCGTCTGCTAGTGGCGGCGCGACAAGTCAAGAAAGAAAAGAGCTTCAATTATCTCTTGGTTCGATGTGGAAAATTTTTTCTCGGGAAGGAAGAGTTGTGTTTCAGGTGATTTACCAGGCGGACTTGGATATGTTTAGATATTATTACAAATTGAATTTAATCTCAATACACCTTAAATATCTTGTTAAAATATTGTCCATTAGTACTCAGATGTATAAACCTAATACAGCGTAGTAATTTAGAAAAAAACAGATAAGTATAAATATTTATATTTATCCGTGTGTGTACGTATATGCATTTGAAAATATTCTTATATAAGTTAATTTCTCTTTAAAAATACAAATATCTTAAATATTCTCTGTTACTGCCATTGGAAACAATCAATATACTCATTATTTTTTTTATCTAACGTTATGAAGTATTATAATATAATTCATCAAAACATTAGTACAAGTATAATGAAAAATTTTGACCTATTCATTGTAGGCTGGATTGCTAAAAGTAACATACCCGATATAATTATACCATCTGAAATATGAATAAACTGTAATTAAATAAATTTATACGAAATTCCTGACTTTGTAATGATAGCGAAATGCAATAATGATTATACAGCAGGTGGTGTAGTTAGTTATGTAAAGAACGGCATAAGTGTAATTACAACTGAGGTGCATTTCACGACAGCTCATGCAGTAGGTATAGTAAAGTTATAACACTGTTCAATACAAATATCCTTATTTTAGCGCTATACATATTGCAATCTTTATCAGTGGACACTTTTATTACTGATGTAACATCTTATTTCAGGGATTGTAGTAAAAATAAGAACATGTTAATACAGTTGAAACAGACAGTTATAAAATGTAATGGCGGTAAATGGTTTTCAATGTCTGTTAAATGATCCAACGAGAATAACAGCAGATACAGCAACATGCATCGATCATGTCTTTGAGAGGTTTTCACGTGTAGACATGATGTCTGTGGAGGCAGACGTTGAACATGCAGGCATAACTGATCACTCTTTAGTGCGCGTGTGTGTGGAAGTATGTGAGGCTAGAGACAGTGGCAATAGACTTGCATCCCCCGCCGCCCGGCCAGGCTTATAGAACTGACTAAGATAAGCTCACATTCTGATTTGATTCCATCGTCTGTAACTGTTCTGCACCAGTTCAAGAGTAACATCGTTGGTGAAGTCTTACTGTTAATCTTGCGGTTGCCTTTTATCATATTCCCTTTGGTATTAATATATAGTGTGTGTATGTAATTAGTGTTGGTATGTAAATATTAGTTTTATTGTTTAACATTATTACAAACCTTTTAATATTAGTTCAAATAGTTGTAAGAAACGGTAATAAATTTAGCTCGGTAAGACCGGTCAGAACATGGCTGAACCTGTCGAGCCGTCAGGTTTAGCCAACTCCCAAACCACCCGCACAGAGATAGATGAAATGGAAACGGAAAAGGCTATCAGCTCTATTTTCGAACATAATTATATTTCAATCCATTACCAAATGATTCAAAAGAATTAAAACGTAAACTTACTGATGGCAATTTCAAAGAATCCACACCATTATCCCCAGATTGCAAAAAAGTCACATGGTCAGGATGTATAAAGTTACAAATAAGGGCCCATTTGAAGTAATAATTCAAAGCAAAAACAAAACAAAAATTAATCCCTTTAACATCGGCAAAATTATTAAACAACATTATGATGGCATAAGTTATATTAACCGTGCAGGAAAAAAATCTTTCTGTAATTTGCAATTATTTTTTATCAGCAAATAATTTGGTATACTCCCCCCACCTTTCAAATTTCAATGTCTTTGTTCCCTCTATAAGAGTTAATTCTGTTGGAGCAGTTTACGTTGAAGAAGAAATATCGGAGGAAGAAATTATGAAAGAGACAGTTTCTGGTAAAAAATGCCCTATCATTAACGCCCAAAGAATCAAAAGGAGGGTTAATGGTGAACTGTCAGACACTCATTTTGTAAAAATTACTTTTGAATCAGATACACTACCTGAAACAATTTTTCTTAACTATGTCCGAATGAGGGTGGAGCCATATATGATACCGGTGAAACAATGTTTTCGATGTTTTGCATAGGTCATGTAGCTAACTCTCCATGTAACAAGGATAGTATATGTAGAGATTGTAACGAGCTTTATCATACAAGAAATTGTGAACACCCAAAGAAATCTACTCATCGCGGTGGACCGCATAGTAATAATTCTAAACAATGCCCTGAATTCATTCGACAAAAAAAATATTAAAGAGAGATTGAGCTTAATGAAGGAGGATTATCATTCTGCTAAACAAATTTTTTCCTATAACATATAAAAAACATTATTCCACAAAAAGAAGGTCTTACGCAGACGTTGCTTTGTTTAATACTTCTATAAGTAGTGAGACTGAGTTCCCACATCTGTCTGGTACAGGCTCAGTATATGATAGGCCTAGTTTTAAAACTTTAGCATCTCAAAATAGATATTTACCGTTGCAAGACCAAGAACTGGTAGAAGACAGCTCATCACCTTTACAAAATTCTAGACCCTATAATGCAGGCAGGAATTATAGAGCAAATAATTTTAAAACACAATTTGTTAAGCGTCCAAGTAACATAAACAGTAAATAAATTACAGAACACACGGGAGAACGCCAATTCAATCCTAAAGTGATCAAAGAAAGTAATATAAGTGAGGAAGACAAAATAAGACTTAAAAGCCTAGTAAATGCAAAAATTCAGGAAATCAGGAAAAAAATACAAAATAGTACAGTTTCAAACAAGAAACAAATTGATGAAATTTTAATTGCATAGTATGTGAACAGTGATGAATACTCTCTACTTAATAAACCAATTACAACTAATACAAAGCAAACGTCCTCATCTAGAGGAATTAGTAATAGAAGTACAATTAATTATTCTAGAGATAAAAAGGGCCTAAATATGTATGACCTTTAAACAATTTCAGAATATAGCCTAGTAGATAATTACAATAACATGGTAGGCTTATCCTTTACAAACATAACAAACAATTAATGTGGGTTATTAGAATATTGTAATAACTGCATGTATAGCATAAGTAAAATGAATATTTTTCAATGGAATTCTAGATCATTAAAACCAAAATGGTCTGAATTAATCCACAACTTTAGCATAAATGATATACATATTGGTATAATACAAGAAACATGGTTAACAAGGAATGATATATTGCAAAATAAAAATTACAATATAATTCGATGAGATAGAGAGGACGGGTACGGGGGTATAGCTTTTATTGTAAATAAATATCAAGGTTGTTGATCTCTATACCTATTATTTGTAACTTATTGTATTAGTGCTTTAGAAATGTTATATGTTATACAGGGTGATTCAAAACTAAACGGCAATCTCTCGAGAGCTTATTCTATAGCTAAAAACAAGTAAAAAAGTTCATATAACCATATGCCCGGAAACGCTTTGTTAGCGAGTTACGCCTAGCGAAAGATTTCGCCCGGATTTCAGAACCCTTGGTGAAGTCAGGCCGTATAAAAATGGTAAAGGTAGTTACAAAGATAAAAATACGATTGATTTTTATGTTTTTATATCTGAAAAATTTATTAAAATTCGCTCCAGAGCTGTAAATGCAATACTTTCAGAGATATCTTACGTAAAACACAAGAATTGGTGCAAAGAAATAACACATTTTTGTGTTTAACGTAAGATTACTTCCATAAATGTTAAATAAAGGTCATTTTTTTCTTAAACAGATTTGTAGAACATTTAATTCTGAAAAGATTCATATGAATTACTTAGGAAAAAAAATTAATAATAGGTATTGAAATTTAGCTTTATTTAAAAATAAAACAGACGCACAAAAATGCATATTCTTATTTGCATAAAATATTAACTAATGTTTAGGTTGTGAGTAACAGCTGATCATTTATTCAACACTTTTTATCATCATATTTTCTTTGCAAAGGTTGGCAATATCAGCTGATCAACAATAAGTTCATGAAGTAATATTTGAATAACCTTTATGTAGGTTTTTGTATTGTGGCGTGTGAAGATTGTATTTTGTGAGATCCTGTGATTATTTGGAAATATTTTATACAAGTGTATAAAATATTTTATTAAATAATTATTTTTAAAATATTTTATTAAATATTTTTATAAAAGTGTATGTAATTATCTTAGTAAATAATGGCAGATAATGTTAATGGTATGTATTCGTTTGAAGAGTATACGGACATGATACTGATTTACGGCAAAGTTAACAAGAATGGTTTAGCTGCAGTTCAGGAATATCGTGATACTTTTCCACATCGAAGAACACCTGATCGCAAAACATTTGAAGCTGTGGAGAGACGACTTAGAGAAACTGGTAGCTTTAAACCGAAGCGAATAGATACTGGTCGTCAACGTAGCGCAAGGAACTATAATAATGAACAAGCAATAATAAATGCTGTAGAATTATCACCAACCACAAGCACCAGACGATTATCACGTCAGTTAAATATTTGCCAGTCAAGCGTATGGCGGACACTCATGAAGCACAGTTGTACCCATTCCATATAACACGTGTTCAAGACTTATTACCGCAAGATCTTAATAAACGGAAGATGTTCTGCCGCTGGTTAAGAAGAAATTGTTTACGACATCAGTATTTTCTTCGGCGTATTCTCGTTACTGATGAATCCTGTTTTACTAGAAATGGAATTGTAAATGTTCGTAATACCCAGACTTGGGCGTACGACAACCCACATGAAACTGCGACGAGGCATTTTCAACATACATTTTCAGTCAATGTATGGCTTGGTGTTCTGGGTGATAATTTGATTGGTCCATTTTTCCCCCTAATCGACTTAATGGAGTAGCGTACTTACATTTTTTAAGAACAAACCTGCCTACCCTCTTGGAAGATATTCCTGTTCAAACCAGAATAAATGCATGGTTTATGCACGACGGAGCACCTCCACATTTTTCTAATGATGTGAAAAACTATTTAAATGATACCTACGGTAGACAATGGATTGGTCGAAATGGACCAGTAAAATGGCCACCACGTTCTCCTGACCTCACGCCAGCAGACTTTTTCTTATGGGGTTGGATGAAGTCAATTGTTTATTCAAAACGGATTAACACCATAGAGGAGTTACGTAATCGCATTACAGAGGCGGCAGAAACTATCAAGAATGCTCCAAACGTTATGAAACGCGCTAGAAAAGAGTGGATTCGTCGTGCGAAAACGTGCATTGCTAACAACGGAGGACACTTTGAGCAACTATTATAGGTGATTATTACAGTTTTATAAAGGTAAATACATTTTATGTTAATGTTCAGTCTAGAATAAATGATCAGCTGTTACTCACAACCTAAACATTAGTTAATATTTTATGCAGATAAGAATATGCATTTTTTTGCGTCTGTTTTATTTTTAAATAAAGCTAAATTTCAATACCTATTATTAATTTTTTTCCTAAGTAATTCACATGAATCTTTTCAAAATTAAATGTTCTACAAATCTGTTTAAGAAAAAAATGACCTTTATTTAACATTTATGGAAGTAATCTGACGTTAAGGGGAGATGTACGCCTATATTGTAAAAAAAATCAATATTTTTTTTATATTTTTATCTTAAAGTATAGATTTTTCTGAGTTCGGTGATATATAATACATATATATTTGGGTTCTATTTATATGCTAAAAAAATTATAAACATGCTAGTCGGGCGCACGGATCCGTGGTCAGACGTATCGAAGACGTTCTGAACGATAGGATATTGTTTTGAGCATTTTAATATACATAACTTGCACTTTTTAATATTACTTAATATTATTTTAATAATATTTTAATATTATTTTCACCAGACCTGCTTAAAAAATGTCTCCATGGTCAAACACAGAATGTAAACGAAAGTTTTAATTCTGTGTTGTGGACGCGTATACTTAAATTACATTTTGTAGGCCTGCAAACACTAAGATTTGGTGTTTTTGACAGTATTATTACTTTTAATGAAGGAAGTCAAGGCAGAATAAAAGTGCTTAATGATCTAGGTATAAAGCTAGGCCAAAACTGTGTTTATACCCTACGTCAGATTGATGAGGACCGAGTGAGGAAAGCCGAAAAAGCTGGTGAAGAAGAGACAAAGCAAGCTAGGAAACGGGCAAGAATGGTGAGGAAGAAACTAATTGATGATGATAAGGCCAAGGAACAAGACTATGAAGCAGGAATGTTTTAAAAGGTACTTTTCAATCATATTTTTGTATACATAAAAGTGTTTTGTGAATTACCGAAAATTTACTTTTTTGACATAAATGTTCCTTTTTCTCAGGAACTAGTTGTCCAATCTTCATGAAATTTATATCATATATATAACGTACCTATTCATACAAGCCCTGCCACTTTCATAAGTCTAGGTCAAAATTTAAAAAAAATAAAAATTTTTTTTTAACAAATAATTGAAAAAAATATTGAGTATCCTTAAAAAATTTCTAAAGCCAAAAATATTGATTGTAAATCTTTAAAAGTGGCAGGGATTGTGTATAATAGTATGTTTTAGAAGTGCTAAAAATTTCAATTCGTTAGGTATCATAGTTCTTGAGAAAAAGGAACATAAATATTTGAAAATTAACATGAGCTGGTATAGGGCGTACATCTCCACTTAAACACAAAAATGTGTTATTTCTTTGCACCAATTCTTGTGTTTTACGTAAGATATCTCTGAAAGGATTGCATTTACAGCTCTGGGACGAATTTTAATAAATTTTTCAGATATAAAAACATAAAAATCAATCGTATTTGTATCTTTGTAACTACCTTTACCATTTTTATACGGCCTGACTTCACCAAGGGTTCTGAAATCCGGGCGAAATCTTTCGCTAGGCGTAACTCGCTAACGAAGCGTTTCCGGGCATATGGTTATATGAACTTTTTTACTTGTTTTTAGCTATAGAATAAGCTCCCGAGAGATTGCCGTTTAGTTTTGAATCACCCTGTATAACATATAACATTTCTAAAGAATTAAGCACTAATACAATAAGTTACAAATAATAGGTATAGAGATCAACAACCTTGATATCCCTTTGACGATTTATAATATATACTGCACAAATAATAAAATTAACCAGCAATTTTGGAGCGAGCAACTATTCAGTCAGGACAATGGCAATATAATTATATGTGGAGATATGAATGCGCACCATATACTATGGAATTGTTACAAGACCGACAGCAGAGGTAACGATATAGTTAAACATTATACTAATTCCAATTTTATACTAAGGAACAATAAACGTTTTACTACAGTCCCAAATCTATACCATCAACAATCAGTAATCGACTTAACATTTGTAACCCCAAACATTTTTAATAGAACGGTAAAATGGGAAGTAGGTACAGACCCAATAGGAAGTGATCATTTTCCAATACAAATGACAATGTAAACAACATTAAACAAGGATAATTGTAATGGTTATATTAACACAGACAACAGGAATTTAAAAAAAGGCAAACTGGTTTCTTTACACTGTGATAGTAAATAATCATATTGATGAAATTAAAAGATTACCAATTAATAAACAAATCAATAAATTATGTGAAGTTATAGCTAGTGCAGCTGATCAAGCCATTCCAAAGGTTAAATTATGTAAAAATAATAATTTCCAATCCAAATCATGGTGGACAAATGAGTGTTCATTAGCAGTCGCCCAAAGAAGAATTGCATTAAAAGTTTTCAAATTACACATGACACCTTTTAATTATCATAAGTATCAAAAAGCCCAATTAAACGCAAGAGAAATAATATATAAAGCAAAAAAACAAGGATGGATAGAAGTGTGTAATAAAATAAATAATAAAAAATCAAGTCAATATGCCTGGAAAATTGTAAATAGTATTAAAAATTCTAAGGAAAAGGCAAATGATGGAGATATGGATAATAATATAGAATTGTGTAATAGGTTTTTTGAACACCTGGTCCCAGATTATGTCCCTCTGCTTAATGAAATATTTCCCCCCATGGTAATAAATAAAAATCATATACTGGAACAAGACTTTAAAATTTATGAATTAACACGAGTAATACAACTTAAGAACAAGGATACAGCCCCAGGTATTGATGGTATATCATACAGAATGATTAAGAATCTCCTTAATAACGCATTAAATATATTATTATCCATTTACAATAACATTTGGAACAATAAAATAGAAATGCGTATAGAGTGGAAACATTGTAAAATTGTAGCAATACTTAAACCCAATAAAAATAGACATGAAGAACAATCGTATAGAGCAATCTCCTTGATACCTTGTATGGTTAAGTTAATGAATCTTATGATTAAAAATAGACTAGAGTGCTTAACTAATAGCTTAAATATTGTACCAGATACTCAGTATGGATTTAGGAAAAATGTTGGTTGTGGTGATTATATGCTAAGCTTACTATCAGATATTTATACAGGCCTAACAAACAATGAAAATATTATTATAACCTCCTTAGATATATCCAGTGCATATGATAAGGTTCATATACCTACTCTATTAAATAAAATGTTTAAATAGGGTATTCCGTCAAAATTTATATTGCACTGCCACAAATGGCTAAGCGAGAGGAAATTAACATTAAAGCTTACTAACCATAGTCACTGCAGATATACATACAGAGGCATCCCCCAAGGAAGTGTATTGAGCCCCTTATTATTCAGTATATACATAGCTGAAATAAATAAAGATTTACCAAAAAACACATTTTCCCTTCAATATGCCGATGATATTACTATATATACAATGAATAAAACCAAAGCCAGCCACAGGATAAGATGTAAGAAGCAATGTGTAATGTTAATTTTTATGTCAAAGCTATGGGATTGGATATGAATGCTGAAAATGTAAAACAATGATAATATCTAGACGGAGGAAAACACAAAGATTAAAACCGCTCTACTTGGGCAATAAAATAATTCCATTAGTCGAAGAAATTAAATTACTGGTGATTACTTTCGATAAGAAACTTACCTTTAAACAACACATTGAAAAGTTAGCTTGTAAAGCAATAAGGGATCTTAATATCCTGAAATATTTAGGTTGTGGAAGAAAAGGCACACATCCTGAAATATTATTAAACATCTACCATATCCTAATCAAATCAAAATTTGATTATTGCTGTTTTGTATTTGGTCACGTAGCAAAAAGTACAATACATAAGCTTGATGTTATCCAAAATCAAGCACTTAGGATAATAACTGGAGCATTTAAAACTACACCAATAATCGCACTTGAGATGGAGTGTAATACAATTCCACTATGGATGAGAAGAAATATGTTAACAGAAAGAATAATTTACAAGATATTAACCAATTTCAATCACCCAACTCGCTATAAATTATTGTATTTTAATCTACTGACCGAGAATAATGCATATTGGAGTAAAAAGCACAAGCCTATTTTTATGGTTGCATTGCAAAATGTTAAACAAAAATATGACCTGGAGAGAGAAAATGTAGTGAATAGTGGCAATGTAAACGACTTAGAATATCCTATACAATTAATGGCAGACCTTAGTAATTTAAAATTTAAACATCACTTGGAAACTCTAGAAGTAAACAAATCCAATCAAAGCAATGAAAGCTTAATACAATGTTATTATTATGAAGTAAACATAACCTACAAATACTTTACAATTATTTATACAGACGGTTCAAAGACTTCTGATGGAGCAGGCGCTGCTGTCTTGATACCGTCACACAAATTAATACTTAAATATAGTTTAAATAAAATGTCATCAAGTTTTACAACCGAATTGGCGGGAATATTAAAAGCAGTACAATACATTTCAAACTTAAATAGTGATTATTACCTTATTTGCACTGATTCACAGGCAGCGATTAAAGCAATACAAACCATGACTGAGATGTCATATGGAAATAAAATAATATTAAGGATATTAAAAGTTGCTGTGGAAAGTAAAAGCACATTGTATTTAAGTGGGTACCAGGCCATTGCGGTATAGAGGAGAATGAAAAGGTGGACAAATTAGCCAAAGATGCGATACTTAATGGTGAAATAATTCAGGACTTATGGATACCAAATCATGATTTCTACTCAGAACAAAGAAGATGTAACAAACAAAAATGTTTAGAGATAATGTGGGAGAAAGAGATAAAGCTAGCTGGTATAAAAATGTTCAAGTAGGATATCCTAGTAAACCGTGGTTTAAAAATATAAAATTTAGTAGAAGCGAAATAGTAAATATATGCAGAGCTAGGTTTGGACACGCAAATATAAATGCGCACCTCTTTTCAATTAAAAAATATTTTACTCCACTTTGTTTGAAATGCTCTGAAGGAAAACAAGAAAGATTAGACCACATAATAAGAGAATGCCCACAATATTTACACAATAGGGAAATTTGTTACAGACAATTGAAAAACATTTACAAAAGTAAACCTTTAGTGGAAATACTTTCAGAAAATAATTTTGATTATTACCAAGAAATAAAGAAATTTTTAAGTTCGATAAATAAACAATTATAAAACCCCTCAAAACAGCTAGATTACATCAATGTTATGCTGGATATTGGTGCTAAAATCCGAGGTCCAGCCCAATTTCGGAATAGGATGTCTGCTTGATGGACCCCTTGCAGTGAAGAATTTCCAGAACCATACCCTCCTTATATCCTATGATTTTAATGTCCATTCTTTTTTAACCGTACACTGATAGGCTCTTTAGGGAAATAAAATTACAATAATCGTCAAAAAGGAATAGTCACATTAATATTTAATGTTATAAAACAAATTTTGTGGTATTGTAATAATTATTACTTCCACTCTTTCTCAATGTATGTATGTATGTGTCTGAATAACTGTATATTTGTCGAAGCGGTGGTAACCATGTGTGGCATAATTTCGGGGGACAAGATCCCCGGAACTTTCATCATTAAAAAAGGCAACTACAATGACAAATAGAACCTCGCGGCTGCATGTTTTATTATAACTAGCCGGTCTATAAGACAAACTAGATTAAAAAAACATGACAAAGAGTAGGACTTCTTTTATACAAGTCACATCTAACTACAATGATAAAGACACAATAATCTGTACCTATTATATGCTTTTCATTGATAGACACTACATAGCGAATTTCTAAGGAACTTATTTAAAGGCTCAATGTTTTTAATTAAGGATAGGCCTTATGATTAACATTGAACATAAAGTATCAAATATAATAATGAAAGCAGTTATTTATGTGTGTTTTTAAGTACTAGCACTTACAAATTTAATACCTCTTTAGATTTTAATCTAATTAATTCATTAACGTGTCAATATCTGGTACAAACCCCCAAACGTCCACATTTTCAGTACACAAATTTTTTTCAGTACAGCTATTTGAAGCTAACACAATTTTATATTATATTATACGATGATAAAGACTACTGAGAGTCAGTATTATGGCACTATTAGTGAAACTACAAAATATTTCATTGCTAAAAAGATAATAAACTTGCAACTGGTCAGATAAGCTGCAAACTACAGCGTTTACTTATAAAATAAATATGTGCAAAATAAATTATAATATTTAGTAGCAATATCATACTTTTTTATCAGAGCATAAAACATTTTATTTTGTTACGTGATATGCACTAACTCCAGGAATATTTAGTTTGTCGCCAGAGGTGCGGCCACACCGAACATAATGAAATGGTTAACCCAGTGCAGATTGCTATTTAACAATTACAAACATAGAGAGAGCCACTCTTCCTTCATTTGACAGATTATTCGTCGTACACACGCATACACACACACACACACACACACACACACACACACACACACACACACACACACACACACACACACACACACCTATATGTATATATATATATATATATATATATATATATATATATATATATATATGTATGTATATATATACACACTATGAAAAAACGTTCTTTCTAAAAGTAAAACCAATGTTTGTCATAAAATTATTTACAGAATACAATAAAAACGAATCGTTTTACATTAGTTTGGTAGTTAAAGTTAATGTTTACCGTTAAAACGTATCTTTGAGTCATTTATGACTGTACTAATTGTATGATTACAATTTAAATATTTATATAATTAGTGGTTTAACGCATAGCCAATCTAGTTGTAAGATATAAAATCTCTATACCTATTAAGCTATACCTAAGTAAATTGTCAAAAATAAAACTTCAATACAATTTTGTGAGTGGCATCTCATTCTCATACTTATATGACCGTTTCAACAAATTGTTACTTAATAATCATAGTTCAGTGATTCAATAAAACCACTAAACGATGTAAAATGTCGGGCATTCCTGTTTTAATCACAACTATTCCATCGCCAAAAACAAACTACAATCATAAAATAAAATGTTAGTACCTTAATTTATTTTGATTACCTATAATGTGTTATTAGGAACGATACCAATAAAATCTTTTTTTTTTTTTAATTTGTTCGGTCAAATTCATATAGGAGCTGTGAATAACTAACATATGTTACATGCAGAAGCCGTGCATAAACTATTGCTTTTGACTTAAGGGGAGCATGTACCTTTTTGGCACCAAAATATCGATTTTTTTAAACATATCATAAAAAATACTATGTTTTATGCCCTTTTCAAAAATATATAACACTCTATATCTGAGAGGTTTAGAAATATGTGTAAAATGTGTTTTAAGAAATGTATGCACGCTTTTTTCAGCTGACAACATGGCGCGCTATGGATTGTTAGTGTCAGAATGTATTATATACATATTACTTGCTCCAATTGTATGATTATTAAGTTTTTCCCCTTTAGGTTGGTAGCACTGCTTGCTTTAGATGCATTTGAAGGATGTAAGTCATCTGTAACTTACCTAACCTACACTATTGATATTATTGTTATTGTTTATGTTTACTAACAGTGTTTGTCAGTGTAATTCTATTTTTTGTGGTGCCAGTGATCAAAACTTTGGACTCTTAGTGTGTATTTATTATATAAATAAGTGATATTATTGTGTATTAGCCATGCCTAGAGTGAAAAGGTTCAATAAACAGTCTTACAGAGGTAACCAATTTCGTAAAAATTCAAGTGAACTAGGACTAAGTGCTTCTCCAGGTACAAGTGAATCTAATAGGCCTAGGCCTGAACAATCATCTAGTTCTAAGAAGATTAATGATTCAAAGTTGCCTAAATTTAGTGATTATGACATAAACAATGTAAATATTATAATAGATTTACAACAGATTTCTGGCCTAATAAAATCTTTCACTGCATGTAAATATTGTAGTAGTTCCGACTGCATTGACATAAGCCTAGATGAAGACTTCAAGTGTGGAATAGTACATCGTGTAAATATTTGTTGCAATGTATGTAAACATACTGACTCAGTAATAAGCTCCAAATGTGTTAGAAATATGTATGAGTTGAATCTAAGATATGTTTATGCTCTACGTTCAATCGGCAAAGGCCTAGATTCTGGTAGGGTATTTTCTGCTGTGATGAATATCGCTCCACCAAACAGCCGAATTGAAAAATATAATAAAAAACTGCTTACTGCTGTAACAGAGGTAAGTGAATGTTCACTTAGACAGGCAGCTGATGAAGTTCGTAGCCTAAATGATGATTGTCGTGATGTAGCAGCCGCTTTTGACGGTACCTGGCAGAAGCGAGGCTTCACCTCTGTGAACGGCGTAATGACAGCAACATCCTTCGATACAGGAAAGGTTATGGACTTTGAGTTTCAGCAAATATTGTAATAAATGTGTCAGAAAACCTCTAAGCCATGACAAAACCCTATTGAAACAGCACAAAAATTCTGGTACTTGTTTGGCAAATTTTTCAGGTACAAGTGGTGGAATGGAGGTGGCGGGAGCTCTGACTCTTTGTCGCCGCTCTGAGGCTAAACTCAATGTGCGATACACAAAATACCTTGGAGATGGGGACTCTAAGGGGTTTACTCATGTTGTGGCAAACAATCCCTATGGTGATGATGTTTTGTTAGAAAAACTTGAATGTGTAGGCCATATTCAGAAGCGACTAGGAACAAGACTGCGGCGATTGAAGAAGGATAAAAAAGGAATCAAATTGAAGGATGGTAAAGGACTTGGAGGACAAGGTAGGTTGACTGATGTAGAGATAGATCACTTACAACGTTTTTATGGGATGGCAATAAGGAATAATTTGGAAGATGTTGAAAAAATGAAGAGAGCAATATAGGCTACGTTCTATCACAAATTATCGACTGACGCAAAACCTCAGCACGAACTATGCCCGCCTGGGATTGAGTCTTGGTGCAAATACAGACAAGCTCAGGCAAATAATAAGCTAGATGATATCAAACATACAAACTCATTGCCTGAATCTATTATGGAAGAAATAAAACCAATCTATAAGGATTTATCAGCCCCAGCCCTACTAAAGAGGTGTCTGCACGGTAAAACACAGAACCCTAATGAAAGCATCAATAGCGTAATTTGGAATAGGCTACCCAAGACCACATTTGTTGGCATTCAGACATTAAAATTAGGGGTTTGTGATGCAGTTCTTAGTTTTAATGAAGGAGCAATGGCCAAAGTGAATGTTTTGGAACGATTATGCATCCAACCAGGACGCTTTATGGTTGAAGGCCTTCAACAAATCGATTCCAATAGGGTTAAAAAAGCTGACAAAGAAGTCCAAGAAGAAAATAAAAAGAAGAGGATAAAAAGAGGGATAGGAAAAAAGAGTAAAAATGAAGAAGATGATTACTGTCCAGGTGGATTTTAAAATGATTATGTGTTTTGAAGTGTAACTAAAACTTTAAAGCTGTTTTACCGAAAGTACCGTTTTGTGACATTTCGGAACACGTTGTGAAACAATTATTAGACTTACAGACTTCAAATTTTACACACGTATTGCAGACTAGTTGGTGAGTAGATTCATGCTTTTTTATCAATATATATTATTTTTTATAATTTTAAAAAATATTGTATTTACATAATTAAAAAAAAAAATTTTTTGTTAAATTGCTACCACGATAATTTTTTTGTTTATTGAGATATTAAAAAAAGGCATGAAAATATAAAGCTGTTAATGTAGAACAAAACCCTAAAGTTTAAAGTCAATATGTCTAATAGTTTAGGAGATAATGGTACCGACGTGTTGCAGTGTACTCCCATTTAAATAACATGGGACCCGAAAAAGGTACATGCTCCCCTTAATTAAAACAGCACACATTTTTTTTGCTCTTTCGTCATAAAATGGGGTAATATTAAGTTGACTCTTTTGTATTGACATATGGTGAATAAGTATCGTTATTGGATTTAACCACTGATTGAACACTATTATTATTATTTAAAATAATTCCCACTCATACTTGAATTCAATTTTCAAAATTGTTATCAGACAATCGTTGCTATTGTTATAATTTACAAATAGTATTCATAAAATTGTTTCATGCTAACAAAATAATGTATTCCTTAATAATTGTTAGCCAAATGTTATTTACATGAAATAAAATACAAATGTACCGTTCACTACCTATGTTTCTCTGATTAGTTACTATTAAACTAATATCATCTCGATTATAACATATAATATGTATTTATATATTCATAACATACAATAATTTATTAAATATTATTTGGTCACAAATGATGAGGATAAAACACGATCGAGTATATTCGTATACCCAGGGTGTAAATTAAGTCCTGATTCGCTTGGATATATTTGATATATCGATGTACAACCCTCACCATCCTAAATAAAATACTTGTTTGGATTTTTCTTAATGATAAAAAATTTCCCCCTCCACTTTCAAAGGGGATAGAGGGTAAATTTAAATTTACAAATTGCATACTCTACCTTACGTCATGTTATTTCAAATGTATATTTAATAGAAACACAATGACTCTCAGTAAAGATCGATATGCCGTTTCTATGTTTTGTTATGGGCAAATAACAGAAAAAAATAGTAATCTGTAGGGATAATGCCAATGTCTTGCGCTTTTCAACACAAGTATGCGTGATATATTTAGGCAATACTTTCAGGTACAGCTTATCTATTTAGGTTGTACTAATGTTTCTGGTGTGCATAGTTTTGTTTCTTTGTTTCTTCCATTTTTGAATTACAACGTGTTTCTTCTAAGTGTCATTACAACGTAAGGGTTATTTGCCAATAACTTTTGCTATAATCTTCATAGAGATGTTTTTCATGTCATTGTATTTCGATTGATTGACATTTAGTGACCACCACGTACCCCCTTATAAATTATTAATAAAAAAATATAAAAAAGTATTTTAATAAGTATGATGAAGATTGTACATCGATATCTCAATTCGTTTGCAATATATCCGAGTATCAGGACTTAATTTACACCCTGTATATATTAGTAATGCAACCTTGTAGAGAAATGTTTAAGCCAATGGCTTGAAAATTACTGTAATGAAATAAGTGCACTACAAATATTATTGGTAACATTCTATACTTTCTTACACGAGATTAAGAAGTTTAATGTGCACAACCATATGTATTTCCATAAATAATTTTCCAAACTTACAAATTAATTTATAAAAATACTTTAAAGTAGGCTACAGTTAGTTCCATAATACAGGGACATGTTTTAAAATTGTCTTATATCTGGTCTATTCTGATCTAATGCATAGATGTTCATTATATTTGTTTTAATCAAATTATTACTCTTATATGTATGCATGACATTTAATAAATACAGGCATTTCTAATTGATGATTTACTGAAACAGTTGTATGAAGTTCCCGTTTGCTAGAGCTATAATGTTATATAGGAAACGAATGTATAAATTATCCTACTATTAGTTTTCTTTAGATGAAAATGAACTAATCGGTTCATTTCGAAACCAAAAACACACGTCCTCACAATGATGTATCTTGCAGTGTGTTAGCTGTTCGATGTTGTACGTACTAGGAATCTAACAAATCTGTTCCTTTTCCTTTCTTACTTTCATCTCTACATTTCTTCTAAGAATACTAGTAAATTGTTTGCCAATAGCAATTGCAGTCGTAAATAATGAGTTTAAATAAGTATCAAAATAAAACGCCTTGAGTTAAGACCGTAAAATGTAAAACTACTGGTAATAAAACTATTTATTATTTGTATAATACAGTATTTATATTAACGTTGAAATTCTGAGGGTTGATAGTAAACATAAAGATTCTTCATACAGTTTTATTATTTGCGAGAAAACTTAACTAAGCCAACATAACTACAGCAAAGTATTTCGAAATGTCCATGATTTGCCTATATTTAAATATAAAAAAAATATTACCTCGAGTATATGTATATATTCTTCCTATAAGGGGCTTACAGTACCTTGAAAATTAGTACTTTGTACCATTCTTAAAATATTTGTAAATTGTATTAATACCACTTAGTATTGATATTATTATGAAATTTAAAAAAACTTTAAAGCATTAGGCCGACCTCAATTTAAGCAATCGATTTCATAAACGCAAACCATAGAAAATAATAATAAGATAAACATTTTTAAACTGAATGAAGTAGTGAATTTAAATAAAATTGGGATTAAGAAATCATAGGAACACCATACTTATTTCTATTCATATGTAGCAATATTTATGTCTTTTATATAGTGTAGTTAAATTCATGTAGTTGTGCAGAAAACACGTGGAACTCCAAACTTTATGTTGAATTTATTATCCTTATGAAATACATCTTTATTGGAAACCCTATAGTGGCGAACCGGTTGTTAAAATTATGTAATCCATTAGTTAATAAATTATAAGAATACAGTTCAAAGTACCGTTGCCATAAACTAGTGTGCACAGTATGATGTACTGTATAGGTGTATACTGGGACAATATCACGTATTCTATTTGTACAGTATAGTGTCGACTTCATTTAACACGTCATTATTTTTTCGAATTATTATCTTAACAGGCTTTAATTTAATATGTAAATATTTAAGACCCTTTGTATTGAACACCTATAAACAATTGGACCTGTAATATTTAACTTAATCACACATTCACTTAGTAAATTTAGATTTACGATTGTTAATGTTATGTATATTGTTAAATGAATGTCAATAAAAATGAAAGAAATTTAGTACTTATAAAGATTCAGGAATCTTATTTATTGTGTTTAAAACGCAGAGAAAATTAGTTTTCGTTACATGGGGTGTATTATGAAAGGCACTTTTTTTACAGGATCAGTTTAAATTGACTGGTTTTAAATTAAATGAAATAATAACAATTTAAATAGCATAAATAGGAGTTTATTTAAAAAAAAATATATGAACAAAATGTTCTTTAACTTGTTTTTAAGCAAGTGTACGTTGAGTAAATTAGACAGGAACTTTTCAAACTTTTCCACATTAAAAGTGGTTATAAAAATGTATTTTAATGTCAAAATATGATTTTTAGTTTGTGTGTAACATTGCTTAATGTATATAAACATTAAATTCCTATAGATGGACTTCTCCTTATTTAATAAACATATCATAATTGTTTTGTCAGACAGTTGAAAGTATATAACTAATTTACTTTAGATTACCCATTTGCTAAAACTATTTAAATATAATTAATATCGAACAGTGTTCCATTAGTGAACCTAAATCAAGATCACCTTAGTAGTCAAAGTTACACGAGAGATAATTTGAACTTTCTCCTGCCAGCTGTACTAAACTCCTATAACATTTACAATAGATTTGCCTTCGTAGTTAAACTTTCTATGTTTAATATTATCCTCGAGATATCTAAGCTTTTCTTTCTGTCATATAATTATTTCTTCCTGGAACATGAAGTATTTTCATTGATTTAGACATTATATACTGTTATCTAGAACAGTAATAAAATATCACTTTTAAAAATAAGCATAAAGAACAGCATGATAAATTTTCGTATCGTTATTTAGAAACCCGAAGTTTTGCACAATAAGCTCTTATTTTAGGTGGATATACATAAATCACAGTTAGACAATTTTACAACGTTGATAAATAATTATGGTCACCAGTACACATCCTATAAGTATTTGTGAATGTGAAACTGACTGTTTATAAAAAGATATTCCTTTGGTTAGAATTGTGTATTTCCATTAGTATATTAAATAATAAGGACAAAATAGCTCAATGCAACAGGGTAATTAGACAGTAACTTATTTTCATATACTGGATTCCCCAAATAGGTATATTGTATCCAGGGTATGAATATTTCCCTTACATAATGCCGATTTTAGACAGAATTACATTACAAATGGGAAAATTTAATAGACTTATCAAATAAATATATCTAATTTAATTGCCCAATGTGACTTACTTTATGATCCATATTTAGAGTTGTTAGTTAGATTCCTATCTAGAAAATGTGTGAATTTGATAAAAAAGTGGTTCTTAATTTTATTATGGAATGAGACATGAGCGTTATAACTCCACGAACGAGACTAACGCATTAAGAAATATGAAGCTAATAATAAAAAGCCACGTCAAAATTATATATTCTCGTATTATATTTGGATAACACAAATATTTTTAATTTTTACATTATATTACCATAACTTTACTTTCATTGAAGCTAACTTTAAATAAGTTGTTTACTGTAAGTCATCTCTTTGAGAATAAATATCATCCTACCACCTAATATGTAATACTTTAAACCCAAAGTAATAACACACGATCTAGAAAGCCTGCTTTTAATGTACAAATATGTTATGTAGTTTATAGATAGGCTTTTATTTAATTTTTGATAAAGAAAAAATCTACTCCCTACTTATTTATTGCTATTGAATTATATTCGAACAATGAATTTATCAAGCTATCTACACGGCAATGTTTACATAAACGTGAAAGCGGAACAATTTGTGATGAAACATTAGAGATAGAATTCAAATTCGAGTTCAGTAGTTTCGGGTAAGAACTATAGTATATGTATCACAAATAACAATAATTTGAAAGATAACAGAGGTTATAAGTATATGTATTTTGTGTTATGCATTGTTTAATAGATTAGCTACATTAAAAAATATATAAAATTTTTTTAGAACCGGAACAGTTTTTCTTGCAACAAAACCTCAACTACTGTGTCTTTTATTAACCATTATATACATATATATATATATATATATATATATATATATATATATATATATATATATATATTGACTCCATAAATTATACCTGCTGTATCTGCAGTTACAATATTCTCTGTATGGTGTATGTCAATATTATATAGTCTGTACAATTTTCTTTATTATGTTACCACGTAAACACAAAACACAAAAATGACAAATCTTAATACACTCAATCACAGTTTAGGCGATGATCACAATTCCAAAATGAAAGAGCATGTTTGCTAAAGGAACCACAATAACAATAATATACATTTCTGTAGCGAGGGAATTAAATCCCGCATTATTACTAATCGAATTGCTTTCTTCTGCATTGAAGTAGAAAGTTCTGCACTCACTTTATCTATTAAAGAAAATTGTTTGAGCAGTAACTCTCATAGTACACTAATTTGATTTAATTAACATTTATTTAAAACGTTAGCCACTGAAGTTTTGTAGATAATAATAATCAAAGATTAATAATACCTTAAAATATGATACTAAATAAATATGCTGAAGCTGAAGAATGAGGCCAAGCAGTATTTAAAAGATCATTTAATAATAAATAAATGATTTTACAACTCATTAATTTATGTTTACATCGAAAACTCATAATAAAATTTGTTCTAAACATATTCTAACTAAGCAGACGCCATAATATAGGTTTGAGGAAAACATCGTGGGGAAATAAATTATATGCAATTATTTATTTGTATGTGGGTTTGTTCACGTCTGGTTTAAACTCATTGATTTTACAAAGGATAGCAATTTAGAGCATGTAGAATGGATGACAAATCCAACGCAAGATTCGTACAGGCCAGCCAATTTCGTTCGTAGTACCTCTAAGTGAATTGAATAACTAGACTGTTATAATTGTTTTTGGTTTACAAGGTTTAAGTAAAGTCACTTTTAAAATTGATAGTATGCACCTGCATGATATAGTTTGTATAGTTTTTGTAAATAAGATAAGAACCATCCAGTACAAATATACTTTCGTTTATAAAGTGAAAATAGCATTAACGTTCCTGTTACAAGTTACATATTAACCTGAATTAAACATGGGGGGAGAATAACGTAACGAATTTAAGTCATGTTATTGTAACAGTCCAGGGCTGAACATAATGTTTGTATAATGTCCTGTACTTTATTTTACACGTCTTATTTCCGTATTAAAAATCGCTTATTACTTTAATAATGCAGCATTATTTATGTCTTGGTTTTTATTTGTGTTTACTTACTAGTGCAAATTACTTGAGTGGTTATTAAAAGGCAGTAACAGATATTATCATAACCTAAATTACTCATTAAATATCTTAAATAAATCTGCTCAAATTTATTTTAATTGTGTTTGAAGTTTAAAATATTAAATATAAATGGAAAGTGGAACTGATTCTTTCCTAGAATCCCCATTTCAGTTCTATTCTGCCAATACACAGGGGACACAGGCCTGTGCGAGTTCTGTGTATTTTTTTCTTAACAAATAGAGTAAATGAAAGAGTCAAGGTCGATAATACCGTTAATAATTGCAGCATTCACTGAACCTTCTATATATCTGACTGTGCTCCACGTTTAGACTACGAGTAAACCAGCTCTCTTAAATATTGAATGGTAATAGTAGTAGCTCTAAAAGTGTTATTGCAAGACAATTTGTTCCAAAACTTAACGCATTTTTTGTATGATTATATTAGCTAACAGGTAGTTGACCAAAGACTATTTGGACTTGTATTTGAGTAGGTTTCGGCAAACTTCACAATATCAAATCCTAATTATTATTCAGCCAATATTATTCCAGTGAAGATTATACTGTATAGTGCTAAGATAAACTTGAACATATCAGATGAATGCTTGAACTTCAAAGATCCATCTACACGCAGCTTGGAAATTGGAGTGCTTGCTACATTGTTATGAAACGCAATACTTATAAGAAAGAAGTGAAATAAGTACTTGTTCTATACAAGAAAATTAAACTGATTCCACTGCTGATATCCAGAGACCTGACCACGTTATTGTATTTTCACACTAGTGCGATGGTCTTTAGGGGTCCATCCACCGTTCCACTTCTGAGAAAGGGAAACATTTGTTTTATCAATTAAAATAATAAAAGTGATATGCCATGTAATAATAATAATTTTAATCAAAAATACAGTTGTTTTAATTTTAAAATATTTTTACTATTCTGTTCCCATAGGGCAATGCTCCGGAGGAGTCGATGGAAAATGTTAAATACTGCCATTGCTCAAGTTGCAGACGGTTATGAATATACAGTCGAGTAATAAAAAATTCATATAAAAACCATGTTTGGGTGATATTAACTTTTGCGATTTGTGTCAAAAGGACCTAGATTTATATATTGCCTTACACGAGATATACTATATAGATTAAACACTGATGCTAAAAATTAGAGTAACATTTTTTTCTACAGAATAAAACTAAGATATCAAGTTACGTTGTTTCGTAAGAGGATGTATGAATGGACGTTTGAGTCTAAAGTCCTAAACGTGTGATAGCTAGGCCTATTATTATTTAAAAACGAAATTTTACCCTATTCATCAATTATGGCATTACTAAACATGCGCTACATGCTGTAAATAATATTTGAGCGAGGATGTTTAGAAACTATAGACATAAATGCATGTGAATAGTACAGTATAAACGTTTCAGAACGAGTAATAGGTTTTTATGGTCGTCCATACTAGATTTGTTTGTAGCATTGGTCCATCCTCATAAAACCCGTAAAAGTAGTGAGGTCCTCCTACCTATGTGTATATTAAATTTTTTTGCCGACCCCAAAATTATGAAAAAGTCATAGAATAGAAATACTTCTTTATTGAGGTAAAATTAGGACCGTGTGGTCCTTTCTTACATTTAACCCTTAAACTAAATTAATCTTAGTAGTACAAAAATGAGTACTATTAAGAGTAATAGTATATTTTTGGTGAATGGGATGTTGTGGTAGTAAGTTTTAACTTACTAACACAGTATTCCATTCACTCTTCTATTCACTCGGTCACGATTCAAAGAGTAGCCCCGCCGCCCGCCACGATCATCTATGTGTCTTGGTCTTAGCTCCGTCACAAACCATTCCAGACTCTCAATTTTTTTGACAGAATCTGGTAAGGAGTTCTATAATCTACAGGCGGTAACTGTGAAGGATCTATTATAGGTTGTGATTCTGTGCATTGGAATTCTGAGACTTACTGTACCAGACCGAGTTTTTCTTGCGCCGCTCCCCGCCAAAAACTGAAAGGTTTAAGATAACTATTTTGGTGAATCCGAAGTAATAATAGAGTACAACAATGGCAAAATTCAAATCTATCTTGAATCAGGAAATTTTAGAATTGATGACTGAATAAAATATGGCGTCTCATGATCCCTTCGATGTAAATCAAACAGAAAGGGAATGCAGTAAATGTGTGCTTTTTGCAGTTTTAGAGCTAAGGACTACAGCCATGTCATTCCTTACAGAGTGGCAGTAGTTAAAGTAGGGAAACACAAGTGATTTTATCAACAGAAGTTTAATGTGAAATGGTGAAAGTCCTTGCATTCGTTTCAGTGTGTGCACAGCAGCGAACACCCTGTTACAGGTGTACACCACTGCATCGGTCCATCCAAGTGTGTTGATTATGATTAGTCCTAGACTTTTCACCCTTTTAATGTATGGTAAAATATTTTCGTCTACATTAAAAATTAATATCAGCAATTAATATATATATACAAATTAAGTTCTAACACGTTACTGGTTTTATGGAACTATTTTCCAAGGGTGGAAACGCTGAAAATATACCGCAGGTTATTTAATCATTAGAGGTGTTAAAGCAAACTGCACGCTATATCTTGTTAAACAAAAAATAAATGGAATTGGCCAGGAATCTAACAGTAATGGTTTTTCACATGAGCCATTGTCACTACACGACACTTATGTTAAGCTTCCAGAGAAATACTTTATTGTATGAAGGGGTGGCCATTGCCAAGTTTTATACCTATAAAACTTATTGCGCATCCTGGAAATATACAATGGAAATTTAGCAGTACAGAGTCAATCATGGAAATACGAGTCCTCGTATCTTTATGTGACACAGGACTGTGTAAATACAAATGTTTGACAGTTTCATCTTTCTCATGCCAGAACCTACTCAATGGTCATTTCCATAGATACTAACGGTACGTAAAAGCCCCATGATGTATGTATAGGCCTTATATGTATCCCAATGCAAAACTTAATCCACGCTACCAAAGACATAAATTGTGATCATTAAAATGAACAAAGGTGTCCTTATCTAGTTTTAGAATTTGGAAAATATATAAATGTAAAAATGTTAATAATTAAATGTTAGGTCGGGAGATCCGGGGTCTTTGTGGGATAAGTCGTCGGAACTTTGGTCTCAGGGTATCTAGTACTGAAATATACAGGGTACCTATTAACAGGTGTTGAAAACTTCTGTAGCTGATAATAATCATATTTTTGAAATGACTACTTCTTATAACGGGCTATGGATGTTTATTTTTCACGAGTTAAAAACTTTAGTTTTGCGTCACGTTACGTCACGCATGTTTATATTTTCCACATGCTTTCGACGGAAACATACCGTCGCATAAACAGATAATATAAACTAACAAAAGGTTACGTTAATAAAAAATCTGTTAGGAAAAATTAAATAAGAAATATAAACCACAAAAACATACAACATTATATATTATAGGGGAAATAACGGAAATATTTCAATTATTTGATTTCAAAATTTTTGATCACTTTACTCCTATTATTATTGACGTAAATGTTGTATGAAATATCGCATAGTCTTGAGATATCCCTGATTTTCAACACTTTCCTTGGTTATGGAATTTTACAGGTTAGGTACTTTAAGGTCTAAATTCAAAACTGTAAAATATACAAAACCATATCGTAATCTGCTGATGTTGACATTAGCACACTAAAAAAACTTGTCATTAGTTAAAACCTCGTTAATTGAATATCAACTCAGTAATATTGGTTTACCTGTATGTATCTTTAACTGTGGACAGTGTTAAGATTTCAGTAATGTACAATTATTTTGAACCGGATAATTAGATTTCCTGCTATGACATTTATAGAATATATAAGTATACCTGTAAATCAAGTAAATTTGCTATCTCAAGTAACCTGTATTTAAACATTAGTTAACTGAGATATTTGTATTAATACGAGATCTTAGAACTAAATACCATTGTCTTAAAAATATAAAACTAGATATAAATTAGCAATCTATCGATAATCATAACAGGTTGGTTGAGTTTGTATTTTATGCCAAATTCTATTACTTTAGATCCTGTTATTATAACTTAGTTGTTTTATAACGCGATAAACACTTATTATTTAAAATTTAATTATCAGATGTTATGACTGATTTCCGTAGATTTTAAACTTGACTTTTGACCTTTACAGGGATTATATCGCAGTATACTTTGGTTGAGGGATTACTGTTTATATCAAGAAGAATATTACCTGAACGCTGCTTTCCATTTATGATAACATTTACATTAGTACAGAGAATATTTGTGGTATTAGACTATAATTGCCAGCTTATTCAATACATACCCTTCCTTCCTTTGAGGTACAATACTTGTACTCTGGTGATGGTTTATCTATCTTTTGTTTATTTCACAGCTGGAGCTCATGTTTGAGTGGTATAATATAGTACGGAAGGTAGTAATAAACTCTGCCTAAAGAAAAAGTATTTCAAATGTATAAATATAAAACAATATTACTGATAGAGAGGCCGACTAGAGTATACGATGTCTCGGTGACCTTCAGCTATACAAAGTACGATGGTGGACTGAGAGTACTCTAACATCTCATAGACATTCCACTACAACCTGAAAACCGGCGGCTCATAGATTTCCTTATCCTGAATGTTTTATCTGTACCTCCCGAAAACGGGTGTAGTATTTTGTCCAATTTACATAGCTAATCCTTATATTAAAGGCAATTGACTTATAAGTTTACAATATGTTTTTTCCATGTCAAATTTTCATCTACTGTAACTCCCAAATATTTATAACTATTCACTTTTTCAATTATTTGACAGTAATTGAAGTATCGGTACATTTAACAGTATGATATTGTAGCTGTCTGGAAGTCAAAAACTCTTAAATCAAAATTTAGAAACTTGGTTTTGCTTACGTTTATCTCCATTTTATTTATACTACACCAAGATATTAATTTAATCGAGTCTCTATCAATATTTTCCCAAATAGTATTAACATTTTGATTTGAATCAAATAAAGCGATGTCATCAGTGAATGCGTTGATTTGTCCGCGAAAATTTTGAGTAAGGAGATCGTTAAAAACACAAGGAACAGATTGGCAGAGAGGACTGCCCCTTGGGGAACACCTATAGCAATCGGAAGAGGTGAGCTCGAACTGTTTCCGACCTTTACAAACTGATAACGGCCACTTAGATAATTGCGGAACCAGTCCAAGGCCACACCCCTTACTCCCATAGCTGCCAGCTTTTCAAACAGAATATTATGATCGACTAAGTCGAAAGCTTTCTTGAAATCAATAAAGAGCCATGTTATTTTGTTGTTGTTATTTAAATTAGTGAAAATATTGTCGGTTACTTTGATTAGGGCGTCCTCTGTAGATCTGCCTTTTGTAAAACCAAATTGATGATTGCTAATTAATGAGTAACTATTTAGGTAATTTACTAATCTGGTTTTCATAGCTTTTTCTATTATCTTAGAGAATACAGATAATTGACTTATAGGCCTTAGATTATTTTTAGTGAAAATATTTTCTTTTTTTAACAATGGTACAATTTTGCTTAACTTTAATTTATCAGGAAATATTCCCGTAGAGAAGCTTAAATTAATAATATGCGAGAGGATTGGGGCTATTTCTAATGCTATGTTTTTAACTAGATCTACGCTAAAATTGTCATATCCCGAGGATTTCTAATTTTTTTAGTTATTAATAATATACACTTCCATAACCGTAGTAGGGATTAAATAAAAGGAATTTCTAGTATTATAACTGCTTGTTAACTGCGATAGTTGGGTATCACTGCCACTATCTACATCTGATTGTACACTAACAAAGTATTTGTTTGCTATGTCTGCTATTACACTTTGCTCAACAACAATAGAACCATCATCCAATTCTAGTTTGTGTACTGTCTTATCTGCATTGTCATCAGTTAAATTATTTACAGTTCTCCACTGTTGAGAAATATCTCCTTGACAACTTCTAAGATTGTCAGAGTAATATTGGTTCTTGGTCGAGTCAATTAAATTCTTTAGATTAAAGCAATATCTTTGTAGATATTGTAAAAAGTGCGTATCATATGGCCCTTTTTTTCGAAATTTTATATAATTTCTTTCTTTTATCAATTTTTTTAGTATACTTTCTGTTATCCAAGGTGTTCTTAATCTAGCTACATCTACTTTCTTAACCAATCGTACATTACTTATGCTGCTATTTACAATTTCATTGAGAGTTTAATGAAACTCACTATAACATACATTGACATTATTCAATGTATACAATTTATCCCAATCAACATGCCTTAGCTTATTTATTACACTGTCATAGTCAATTTTATTTTTATTAGGGGCATGCAATTTATTTAGTGGATTAAGTTCCACTCCCTTCAATATTAAACGTAGCATTAAATGGTCAAAACTATTTATATCAAAAGTTGCAATATCAAAAATATTCATATTTTTATATCTAATAAATATATGATCAGTACATGATCTAGACACTGGTGTAATCCTTGTCGGAACGTTAATCATTGACACAAATCCATTATTTAGCATTGTACTAATATAGTTTTGGCAATATGTAACTGTTATGTACAATAAGTTTAAGTTAATATCTCCTATTATAATAGTATTATTTTTTATATCTTTTAGTAACTTTCCTATTTCAATAATATAGTTATTTTCTTTAAATTCATGCAATCTGTATACACAAAGTAAGTTTAAATATGATTTTTTTGTCTTAACTTCTAACAACAACACATCAGCAGTGTACATTTTTACATTAGCAATTTGTGTTACAGTTATACCAATTTTTACAAAACAAACAACTCCTCCCGCTCTGTATCTATCGTTGCATTGAGTATACATTGTATAACCCTTTATATTGTACAGGTTACATTCGTCACTTCCAATCCATACTTCACTTAAAATTAAGAAATCAATGATATCTTTAATCTGATAAGATTCAGCTAGTAAGCTATTAAAATTTGTTCTCATGCTTCTAATATTAGCATATAAGAATTTTATATTATGATTGTTTTACTGGGATGAAAAAAATACTATTTAATGAATCAAAACTTTGAATGCTAGTATCCATTATTTAAACTATATTACTCTGTTTAATTGATTTTTAATAAACATTTAAATTAAGATAAAAATATTTACATAAAACGAAACATAACAATAACCTCTAACCTGAGAGATGGTGGAGTACTTACTTTAACTTATCAATGTCATTAAGACAGTTTATTTTCCGACAGCTCTCTCCATCTGCTTTCCTTATAAAAAACTTCCCGTCCCGGCACCAAACATACTTATAACCTATTTCTTTGCACTTTTTCAGACTAGATAATAAAAACTTGTTGTCAGGTGACAAATGCTCATTAACGTACACCTTATTGGCAGGATAGGCTGGGTTGATATTTCTTGCAGTGAGGTTCCTATTGCCCCTGTACTTGGCGATCCAGTTATCTCTCAGCATCTTGGTCTGGAACTGGACCACCAGTGATGGGATGCGGTCTCGCTTAAATGACGGAATTCTATGAGCCGCCGCCACCTGGTTGTCTTCCATCGCCATTCCAATCGCTGTTCCATGGTCCTTAATAATCTTTGAGACATCCTCTCTTGGTGTTTCGGGTATCCCGCTTAATTCAATATTTGTTCTTCTAGAATATTGCTCAAAGATCCTGATTTTCTCCTTAAGTCCATCGACATCACTCTGTAGTTCGTTACATTTCTTTTTTAACTCGCTGTTCTACTTCATCATAATACTCATCTCAGATTGAATAGACTTCATTTTTGAATTGTAAACCACTGCAATAATGCTTTCAATATATCAGATGTATATATTTGTTACTTAAGGTACTATTTCATAGATAACAAAACAATATATATATATATATATATATATATATATATATATTTGTTAAAGCATAATAGGGTTACTTCTGATATTACAACGCACGTAATAATATTGTAAACATAAGCTATAGTCATGTACAAAAATTTAAAAATTGTAAGATCTCAGCTGACTGTTTATTCAGGTACGCGAAATTCAGGTTTAGAGACTCTTAGAAGATGGGTGATAAACTCGTTTAATGAATGAGCTCTTATCAAAATTGAGCTCTTAAAGAAATTTCCGTGAGATATTTTTCACCGTATATTCTTTTATCACCATAAATATAACGTATTGTACAATTGACCACTAAGTTGGTCTATCTGTGTAATAATTGAGTTGGACTTATTGTAATTTATTCTATTTCTTTATCTTTGGACTGTATATAAATAATATTTTTGTTGCATCCAACAGCTTACTATTAAAACACGATTCCAAATTTGGTACCCAAAAATTATACCATACGATAAATTATTCTGTACCATAACCATTGTTTACATAGTTTTAAAATTTAATACGTATGACATTTCAATATAGTATAAAAATACATAAAAAGGTTGTGATTATATGTTGTGTTTACTTACAGAGGTTTCCTCTTTTATTATCAATAATTCCATATGAATTATTCATTAGACACTATTGTTGATTACCAATTTTCAACCGTATTGATAGTGTTTTACTCCACAAACAAACGCACATTCACACACACACACACACACACACACACACACACACACACACACACACATGATTTTTAAATAATGTACAGGGTTAATTGTTCACCCTGATCAGGGTTACAGTAATATCAGGGGCCCACTGGTTGTCGCGGTACAGCAAGTGACGATAGAAATTCCTCTTCAACTACATCACACGTATTTTGTGGACAAATAATCGATAAATTTGTTTTGAACCCCCATAAACGAAACAAAAAGGTATTTTTGGAGGCTGGATGTTGTTTTGGTAAGTTGTTAAACCTAAGGTTTTGGCGTGTGGTACTTCTTTTTAAAGAGCTCATAGCAAAAATCACATAAAAAGTCTTTCCAATTTACTTAGCTGTAAATGTTTAATTTATCATAAAATTATCTATTTGTCACAAAAACTGCTTTATTAGCATGTAAACTTAGGGCTATAACTGCTGTACTGTAGATATATTACTTTTACAGTTTTATTAAATAACAAACAGATCACACAATATTTCGGGTCGAATGAATAATGTTCTATATTTATATAATAATATACTTAAAAATAACTAACCTGAACTTACAAACATTGCCAATCAGAAAAAGGACATTCAGTGATAATATTACTTATAGTACTTCGGAGTAGGGATTTGGCGTCACATCCTCATCTTATGATTGTGACACTAGCTGAGTAGAGTTGGCGGTGAAGCTTGTACATTATACATATATACAGACATAATCTTTAGTAATAGCAGTTAAAAAATAAAAAATAAAACTCATTTAATTCTCGAGGCAATACCCTGAGCCTCTGAAAGGACATGCTCCTTTATTGCTCTCTATCTTGTCTACATACAAATACATCGATGCAACGGAATATCGGAGGACTCGATAAAATATATCAGTCTACCAAATATCACACGTTAAAGTATCTAATGGATGTGATATGTCTATTTATTCTACGATCCTCTTGTTGCCTTAAAGGAAATACATAAGAACAATGTTAAAATTTCGCCAAAGCTCATTCAAATCCCGTGGAATGAGATTCACCATTTACAAACTAAAAAATCCATATAGACATGAAAATCCTTGTAAAACAGATTTGATAGTTTTCTGTAATCGTTTAAAGAAATATACGTTCAGTAATGATTTTTTCCAGCCTCTCTAGCATCTAAATTTTAACATTCTTATCTTCCACTTGCACAAAGTCAAAACCAAATACTAACTTCAAATTTATAAGAACTGAGGCGTGTGATAAATCGGCAAATGAGTCAGTGAGTTATTGCGTTGTTACACAAGGAGATTACAGGTTTATAGGTGTAGAAAGGTGCCCAACAATCATAATACTGTACTATAACATGGGCGTGACTCATGTGCGCAACACCGCAATGCTCTAGTTCCATGAAATGGCGAGGTTTACTATTTCTGATTCCCGCTCTTAAATGTTAATCATTAAAAAACTGTACATTCAGTAGCATAAACGAGCTAAAATTAATTATATTTCTAAGTAGCAAGACACAAACACACTGAGTATATTGAAAAATTAATTTGAAATATTTGAGTATAGATGACTATTATTGAAAATTATTATACTTAAGAAATCGTTGAAACCACCAAAATTATTTATATGAATCATTGCACACACATTTGTCTTACCCCTTAGGTGTTCGCAAATAACGGTTTTAAACTTATGGAGTATTACTACAGAAATCTGTAAATCTCTATGATGCATATATGAAAACAATTTTCACAACTTTAACTACTAAAACATATAAAGTATTTAGACCACTACTCATTATCGAGTTCTTGTCTTATTACGATAAACTGGAAACCCTGCCGATATGTGTAGCAAGTTAATATTCTGATATTCTTGGTTGGTTAAAACTGTTATAATTTTAATTGTTTTAATCACAACCAGAACGTTGTGACATAGCTCTGGTACGGTTTCTTTAATTTACAATGGTTTGCAATCATATGTTAATTAGGTTATTTACACTAATAAGAGATATATTGGAGATCTCGAAAGTTAGTGTTACTGATATTTTGTATAACTGTACGATTAAAAATATCCGGAAAATCCTGTTTCCTTCACAATCTTTACATTTCAAAAAACACATTTTAAACTCATTTTATACATAAATTATCGAAATTAAGTGTTATATGATGGCGGGTTTTAAATTTTTGACGTAATGTTACATAATCTAAGGGTTCACAATTAATGTCAATATTGCATAAATAATATTTCGTTTTAAGGACACATATACATACTTTTAGGGGACTGCCTTATCTTATTGAGCTCTTTTATATCTTTGGCTTCTTCTTGGAAATTGTATATATGCCGACAGTCAACATACGAGTATGATAACATATTGTAATGTATATTCTTACTTTTCTAGTCCTGTTGACTGTCGTATTATAAATGTTTCATATTAAATTTATAAATTATACCAAGAGTGTTACATATGTGCTACATTAATAACAGGGTTATACAACCACACTACTACCTCAAAAATAAGTTCTCTAGGTAAGGTACAGGATAGAAATTTGGGACTCGTAATTAGAAATTTGATTCCTTATCTTAGGAATAATCCAAATTTGCAAATGAGGATAAAAGAAGAGCACTAATATTTTATGTAAAATATGTTACCAGCACGATAAAAGATGTTTATATACATACCTTCCAAAAACCAAATACTTTATGCCTTTACCTTTACCTGACATAAATGATTTAATATAGATTTTTTTGGGGGAGTGTCTATGGCCGAGTGGTTTAGGAATTTGGATGTGAGTTAGAAATAGAGCAGATTCAGATCCGTAGCATTTTTATCGGAAACATTGACTTTGTACTATATCAGCTCTTCCTTTACTGAAAGTGAAAGTGAAGTGTGGTCCTTGCACAGGCCAGTCGCCCATGACGACAGGAAGAGTTGCTTAAATGGGCATTGGCCTCTCATTAAGATATTTTATTAAAAATGCAAAAAGCACATATATGTATGAATATAAATATATTTGTAAAGATCTTTTATTAGAAGAAACTTAATGCAACTTCTATTGTTTAAAAATATTAAATGATATTACAATTTTATTCGTGTAAACTAAACTATACGATTAATATATACAAGACCACATCAGTACCATATAAATGACTAAATAAATTTGTAATATATAAACTAAATATTAATTGGCCTAAATATATTAGGTAGACTTTACTCTGCATTCGTGTAACTATAAATTATTTAGGTAAATTTATGAAATGTCTATTCTTATTTTATTCGCTGCATTTATAACATCAACCATTACTAATTACTTTGTATTTTATGAGGCCTTTCTATAGTTAGGCTATCTTCATCAGACACATCACAAAAGTAAATACATAAAAAAGTAAATTTATGTTTTAGCATTAAAAAAATTTTATTTAGCCTTGCGGTACTAGAGATAGCTTTCCTGGTACTGAAATAATTGTATTTGGTCGCATCGAATCAGGAACGGTACGTCCCTTTTATATGTTTTCAAGTGTCAAAGCAAACGATTTCCTTGTTTTATTTAACTTTTTTTAATAAATATTTTAAGAATTTTCAATCAAAATAATTTTAAAATACACTTTTTCATAACATATAATAATGTGGCAATGAAAACGATGTGATATAAACTACATGAATGTACTTTTTTCGATAAAAAGTAACCAGTTTATTGAATTATTTCAGCTCTTAAAAACGTTAATAAAAGAACAGGTTAGTCTATTTTCAAATAAAATATTTGTTAAATTTTTTAAAATTAATCCATCTTTAAAATACAGTAGTTATTTCAGACACAAAATCTATATATATATATATATATATATATATATATATATATATATATATATATATATATATATTAATATATATATAAAAAAACGCTCAATCCTTAAACACACCATCCCTTCTTTAAACCAACCACCATTAAGAGTAATGGATATCCAATACGGGCTATGTTCGTCAGAGGAGTACATCTCCGCATTGCACCACGTTAACAGTACAACGAAAATTATTCTATCTACTACATTAAGGCTACATATGGTCACTAACTGCCAGTTCATCGATATAAATACTTTCGTATTAGTTACAGTATTTAATATAAACATTTAATACATTTGATAGAATTTTGTAGGTTCAATAAATTATAAAAGAAAAACTTTACCCCCGTAAAAACACTGACTTCGTGGCATCACAATGTTGCTGTGGTGTAACCAATGGTTGGGGACCAGGGGTGGGACAATGGATGTGGAAACAGAGGTGAATACTAAATTGGTGAATGAAGGCGTAATTAATCCACTGGGAGCAATGGTTCTGTATTTAGTTATAGGAAGATAAACGAAGAAGCTTTACCTGTATTAAGCACTGCTCTATCTGCCTTTACTGTGGATCCTTGCATCAACTGCTGCAGGATTATCGGTCTGATATGGAATTTTTGCTTCTTATAAATGATTTAGAAAGGTATTTTATAATATTTTTGGAGATAAACGTTACGAAACTTCAGCCAAAGGCGCAGTGTAGCGGGTACAATGGTTATCGCAAGATCACCAGATCAAGTAACGTTGAGCGTGGCTGATGCTTGATTGGCTGACCACTGAGCGATCGTGTTCTTCAAGCAGTCCGCATGCCCAACAAAAAACAAAATTGTTTATTCTATGAAAGAATAACTAGTGAGCCGGGGCTCAGTTTGGACTATTTATTTTTGTCTTTTATTTTGCCCACCTCGGCCACTCTTGTCAGTCAGTGGGGGAGTCACTCCGTCAGAGTATTGATTTTCTGCCTGGTTGAGGTCAGCTGGTTGACCTTGACTAGTTTACCTACCAGCTGTTCACCGGCACCGGCACTGGCTCTGGCTACTGTTCGGAGCGGTCAGACACGTTCGGAGAAGCTTACTGTGTTCTGGCTGTTCTCTGTTCTTCCCGTTTCTCCATGGCTGGCTAATTCACCGACTTTCGGCAGGTAATTGTCTTTTTCACTCTCTTAATTTATTTAGTTGGCGGTTTTTCTCTCCCACCCAGACACATATTTTCGTTGATTAGTTATAAGTAGTTTATATATATTATTTTGTAACTGGTGTTCCTCGTGTACGTGTTCGTGTCGCAAAGTGTTCTATCCTGTCTTTCGTACGTTCTAAATTTGTTAATTTATTTACTATGCAAGTTAAGTTTTTATATTTTTGCTCTAGTGCTTTCTAACTGATCCGTTCGGCGAACGGAAATTATTTATTCCGTGTACACACTTTGATTTTTTTAGTGTAAGCGAGACGGTACAGACTTTGCAAATTTTTGTTACCTCGTGTTTTGTGTTGCGTGCAAAATTAGGTGGCAACATTCATGATTTCAATTTTATTATTTAATTATTGCCTTTATAGTAGCGTGAACTGATTGGAATTTAATTATTGTTATTTGGGAAATAATGTATTGTTATTATTTGTAAATTATATAATTATTATTAGGCCTACCTTACTATTAATATTTAATAGCAAAATGTAAATTATTATAATATTATAATATAATGATTAAAATCCAGCGAATTATAGTTACAAGTAATTGTTATCACGCTTAATCATTTAGTATGGCTGTTCTAGCCTATAAGTAAATGTTTATATATTTGAAAATTTGTTTTGTTTGTAATATTTAATATTGTCACCAAGTAGTGTATCTTTTAATACTTGGTGTCTTGAGTTATTTTTAGGAAACAGTTTTTCAATACTTAAAAGGTACTGTTAGTTACAGATTGTTATTTTTTTAATTGTTAAATTTAAATATTTTATTATACTTTGGCAAACATAATTAAGTTTTTATTATTTCTCGGGTTGTAGTAAAGTTGTTCTGAATATCTACTGGTTATGTTGGGATTCTATAGGGTCCCCGTGAGTGCCGTCAGCGGGACTGATGCGGCGAGTCTGCCCACAGCACTGAAGCCAACTGAATGCCCGCGCCCTGCCAGCGCTATTGGACCGGCATCCAACCGGAGTGTAGTGCTCCCATTCATTTCTTCTGGAACAAGGTTGGATCAAAAATGTATTTTTACTTCTTATACTGAACTTGCGAGGACTGGGGTGCAGGGAGCGCTGCCAGATGTTAGATCTGGAGGAGGGCCAGTACCTAGCCAGTATTTATTTAGTTAGTTACATGACCTGAAGGGGAGGATTTCATCTTTAATTCGGATTCGTGGAGGCAACTAAGCCCCCGCCTCCTTCGAAAATTGGCTTTAAATATATTTTTTTTTAAATTTCGGCTACAAACTTGAAACAAAATTACTTTTCAAAAATAGTGGGCCTAGAAATTCTACAACCTTTTTCCTCCCCTCAGTTCATAAAAAATTTACCTGTTAAAAATTTTATATTTACCTCCGCCGTACCTGATATATGTTATTTATAGACCAAATTTCTATTTATTGTGTTATTATTATATTATTTATTTATTATGTTATTGTCATTATTGGAATTATATTTATTGTTGTTATTTAGTTTTTAAGTTACGCGGTGCACCGTGGTGCTGCATAATTGTATTTTGCATGGAAATGTTTGCCACCTACTAATTATATTTCTTGTACTCAAAATCTTGTCTCGTTTTTGTCTCTTCCCACTAGTGGCATGTGATTGTTTTTTTTTATGATTTGCTCCGAGTTTGGGAGGGGCACGCTTCCGAGGCCTCCTGTATTTTTCACTAACTCGGAACAAAATGGTAGCAGAGCGTGGTTACGTGTTTTTACCCTCTACGGGCCCGGGGTTTTTGTTTTGCCACTGGTGGTGAGAGAGATGAGTTGAAGTTGTTAGTTGACTTCCTGCGCCTGTGCCGTCTTGCTGTGCTATTTTCCGCCGATCGACAGGAAGTGTGTGAACCTATTTATTTCCTGATTATTGTTACTTGTGTGTTTTTGTTATACATTGTCATCGTTGTTTTTTTTTTTTGGTTTTGTTCTGGTACGGCGTAGTGTTTTGTTGCGGTATTTTGGTTTCGCTGCCGTGTTTCGTGGACGGCAGGAATTCTGGGGACCCTGCTGAGAGTGTTGTCTCACTAAGTTATTCTCTTGTCGCCTTAGTTATTGCTTTGTTAGTCGTTGACTTCGAGTCAGTGTGTGTTACTTGTTAGTCTGTGTCATTTATTTATTTATCATGCCTGTCTCTCTGGTGCCTGAATACTTGTTGAAGGAGGATCTCCATTTTGAGTTGTTGGCTCGTGGGCTTACTCCGGGTTCCGACTGCGAGTCCATGCGGAAGCAACTGCGTGATAATATGGAACTGGACACGACCTGGCCTAGAGATTTGACGTTCCAGAAGCAGAGGCCTATTTTGGAGGCTAAGTTGGAGACGTTTGAGAATAGTCAGGAGGACTGGTTGGAGTCGCCGCCTACTGGCCGAGAGAGGGCTAGGTATTTGTCCCGGCTTACCCATCTACATATGAGGCTGTCGCTACTTAGATCCAAGCTTACCAGTTCTGGTGATAGGGAGTGGTTGGAGGAACGCATCACCTTGGTGGACAGCCTGCTGACTGTACTCGAGAGGGACGAGGGAGCAAAGGCTCCTGAAAAAACCTTGTCTGCGGTTGACTCTGCTGCGGCTGTTAAGGGTGAATGCCGGATCCCTGGGTCAGTTGTTGCAGACTTTGATGTGGGCGTGGCGTCGGGGGTGTCTGGTGTGGACGGGACCCTGCCTGCTGGATCTGGAGGACTGGGAGCTGTGATGACGGGATCCTTTGTTCAGTATCACAAGCTCCCAAACCCACTTACCCCGTTGCTGCAGCGACTACCAACGGTGGATGGTCTAGATACTGAAGCCTTGCTGCGGTTTCTTTCTGAGATCCTGCGACTGCATGACTTGCCTGGTCTTCAGGGAGCGAGCTTCCTGCATGTCATCTCTCCGTTTTGTAGGCCACCTTTGGGTGACTGTCTGGTTCGAGTTCTTCAGAGGGGTGGTACCCTGGATGATTTTCATAGGGAGGCATTGGATTTCTTTGTTCCTGGTCCGTTGAGGGAACGTCTCCGTGTGGAAAAATTCTTTAGGCCTCAGGGCAACGGAGAGAGTTTGGCAAAGTTTGTGGCCGAGGTGAGGGACACTGAAAGGGTGTTAAGGCTCGATATCCCCGAAAGTACTGTGGTCACCACCATTCTTGAGGGTCTCAATCCTGAAGAGAGGTCCCGTCTAGTTTTTGCTGGTCGCCCTTCCACCTTTTCTGAACTGGACCGTCTGTGCATTGCTTCGCGCAGCGTGCAGTTTGCTGACCGGCAGAGGGCGGAGAGGAACAATCATCGTTCCATCCAGCCCTCCAGGGCTGTCACGGCCGTACAGAATCCCGTGGATGGGCCACACCACTCAGGCCTATTCCGTGAAAGACTCACTGTAGACCAGAAGGTCATCAAGATAATTAAAGACATACCTGAACTTCACATCGTGGAAGATGGAGTCGAGCAACCTAGTTAACGTTTGGGCCCCCACAGCTAGCCCCATAGGCACAGATCGGTACTGATACAAATTCCACGGAACACAGAAGGCCGTGAGAGGACGTGATTCCTTCTTCAACGGAATCTGATGATAGGCTTGGTTCAAATCAAATATAGTGAAAAATTTGGCCTTACCGAACCAATCAAAAGCAGAATGGAGATCGGAGAGAGGCACTGAGTCTATTTCAATCTTGGCATTAAGTTTTCTTAGGTCGACCACCATACGATTTTTTCCATTCGGCTTTGGAACCAAGAACGCTGGACTGGCATACGATGAGTTTGAGGGCTCAATAACTCCTTGATCCAAGAGATCCTTGATGATACCACGCATAACCTCCATCTTTGGAGGAGCCAACTTGTATGGGTGGGAGCGTACTGGCTGAGTGTCAGTCAGACGAATTTCATATTCAATAAGATGGGTAGAACCGAGCTTGGGTGTGAGGACCTCCGGAAATCTTGAGCAAAGCTCACGGAGAACCCCAGCTTGCTCCTCATCCAAGTGACCGAACGGGTCCTCAGGGGCAGAACCTTCCTCACACTCCACCTCACCAACCTGCGGTGTCGATTTGAAATTATCGGAAAAGGGGACTGACACTCGCCGATTGAATTTGAAATAAGACTGGCCCGCCTGAAGATCCAGCACCAAACCAGTCTTTTGAATAAAATCCGCCCCCAAAATACAATCCATACTCAGGTCCTGGGCCACAAGGAAGCTCCACACCCATGAAAAATATTCAACCTTAAACTTGATTGAAGCCTTCTTCGAAATTGGAAGAGGGGAATTAGAAGCAGTCCAGCAAGTTAAAGAAGACTCCTCGGTGTGCTTCACCAAACCTAACCTTGAAATAGCTTCAAAAAGACGGGAAGAGATGAGGCTACAGGCTGACCCGGAATCAACTAGGGCCTTATGCACTGAGTCTCCCACTAAGATATTGATATAAGGGCACACCGAAGATGCTGTCCTAAGCCGTAGGTTTCCCTTTTCTGCTAGGCTCATAGTGTCCAAACTATTAATCAAATTTTTCGCACAGGTACTATTTTTTTGAAATTTTTTCTTAGACCTCGGGTTGTAGTAAAGTTGTTCTGAATATCTACTGGTTATGTTGGGATTCTATAGGGTCCCCGTGAGTGCCGTCAGCGGGACTGGTGCGGCGAGTCTGCCCGAACAACTGAAAAATTGAATGCCCGCGCCCTGCCAGCGCTATTGGATCGGCATCCAACCGGAGTGTAGTGCTCCCATTCATTTCTTCTGTAACAAGGTTGGATTAAAAATGTTTTTTTTTACTTCTTATACTGAACTTGCGAGGACTGGGGTGCAGGGAGCGCTGCCAGATGTTAGATCTGGAGGAGGGCCAGTACCTAGCCAGTATTTATTTAGTTAGTTACATGACCTGAAGGGGAGGATTTCATCTTTAATTCGGATTCGTGGAGGCAACTAAGCCCCCGCCTCCTTCGAAAATTGGCTTTAAATATATTTTTTTTAATTTCGGCTACAAACTTGAAACAAAATTACTTTTCAAAAATAGTGGGCCTAGAAATTCTACAACCTTTTTCCTCCCCTCAGTTCATAAAAAATTTACCTGTTAAAAATTTTATATTTACCACCGCCGTACCTGATATATGTTATTTATAGACCAAATTTCTATTTATTGTGTTATTATTATATTATTTATTTATTATGTTATTGTCATTATTGGAATTATATTTATTGTTGTTATTTAGTTTTTAAGTTACGCGGTGCACCGTGGTGCTGCATAATTGTATTTTGCATGGAAATGTTTGCCACCTACTAATTATATTTCTTGTACTCAAAATCTTGTCTCGTTTTTGTCTCTTCCCACTAGTGGCATGTGATTGTTTTTTTTTATGATTTGCTCCGAGTTTGGGAGGGGCACGCTTCCGAGGCCTCCTGTATTTTTCACTAACTCGGAACAAAATCTCACGGGTCCTGCAGTTCACACGTCAACGCGCGTTTAGCTGCGTTGTTGCGTTAGCTGCCGTGGATCGGCATCCAACCGGAGTGTAGTGCTCCCATTCATTTCTTCTGTAACAAGGTTGGATTAAAAATGTTTTTTTTTTACTTCTTATACTGAACTTGCGAGGACTGGGGTGCAGGGAGCGCTGCCAGATGTTAGATCTGGAGGAGGGCCAGTACCTAGCCAGTATTTATTTAGTTAGTTACATGACCTGAAGGGGAGGATTTCATCTTTAATTCGGATTCGTGGAGGCAACTAAGCCCCCGCCTCCTTCGAAAATTGGCTTTAAATATATTTTTTTTAATTTCGGCTACAAACTTGAAACAAAATTACTTTTCAAAAATAGTGGGCCTAGAAATTCTACAACCTTTTTCCTCCCCTCAGTTCATAAAAAATTTACCTGTTAAAAATTTTATATTTACCACCGCCGTACCTGATATATGTTATTTATAGACCAAATTTCTATTTATTGTGTTATTATTATATTATTTATTTATTATGTTATTGTCATTATTGGAATTATATTTATTGTTGTTATTTAGTTTTTAAGTTACGCGGTGCACCGTGGTGCTGCATAATTGTATTTTGCATGGAAATGTTTGCCACCTACTAATTATATTTCTTGTACTCAAAATCTTGTCTCGTTTTTGTCTCTTCCCACTAGTGGCATGTGATTGTTTTTTTTTATGATTTGCTCCGAGTTTGGGAGGGGCACGCTTCCGAGGCCTCCTGTATTTTTCACTAACTCGGAACAAAATCTCACGGGTCCTGCAGTTCACACGTCAACGCGCGTTTAGCTGCGTTGTTGCGTTAGCTGCCGTGGATCGGCATCCAACCGGAGTGTAGTGCTCCCATTCATTTCTTCTGTAACAAGGTTGGATTAAAAATGTGTTTTTTTACTTCTTATACTGATCTGCTACCAGGGGTGCAGGGAGCGCTGCCAGATGTTAGATCTGGAGGAGGGCCAGTACCTAGCCAGTATTTATTTAGTTAGTTACATGACCTGAAGGGGAGGATTTCATCTTTAATTCGGATTCGAAGGAGGCGGGGGCTTAGTTGCCTCCACGAATCCGAATTAAAGATGAAATCCTCCCCTTCAGGTCATGTAACTAACTAAATAAATACTGGCTAGGTACTGGCCCTCCTCCAGATCTAACATCTGGCAGCGCTCCCTGCACCCCAGTCCTCGCAAGTTCAGTATAAGAAGTAAAAAAAAACATTTTTAATCCAACCTTGTTACAGAAGAAATGAATGGGAGCACTACACTCCGGTTGGATGCCGATCCAATAGCGCTGGCAGGGCGCGGGCATTCAATTTTTCAGTTGTTCGGGCAGACTCGCCGCACCAGTCCCGCTGACGGCACTCACAGGGACCCTATAGAATCCCAACATAACCAGTAGATATTCAGAACAACTTTACTACAACCCGAGGTCTAAGAAAAAATTTCAAAAAAATAGTACCTGTGCGAAAAATTTGATTAATAGTTTGGACACTATGAGCCTAGCAGAAAAGGGAAACCTACGGCTTAGGACAGCATCTTCGGTGTGCCCTTATATCAATATCTTAGTGGGAGACTCAGTGCATAAGGCCCTAGTTGATTCCGGGTCAGCCTGTAGCCTCATCTCTTCCCGTCTTTTTGAAGCTATTTCAAGGTTAGGTTTGGTGAAGCACACCGAGGAGTCTTCTTTAACTTGCTGGACTGCTTCTAATTCCCCTCTTCCAATTTCGAAGAAGGCTTCAATCAAGTTTAAGGTTGAATATTTTTTCATGGGTGTGGAGCTTCCTTGTGGCCCAGGACCTGAGTATGGATTGTATTTTGGGGGCGGATTTTATTCAAAAGACTGGTTTGGTGCTGGATCTTCAGGCGGGCCAGTCTTATTTCAAATTCAATCGGCGAGTGTCAGTCCCCTTTTCCGATAATTTCAAATCGACACCGCAGGTTGGTGAGGTGGAGTGTGAGGAAGGTTCTGCCCCTGAGGACCCGTTCGGTCACTTGGATGAGGAGCAAGCTGGGGTTCTCCGTGAGCTTTGCTCAAGATTTCCGGAGGTCCTCACACCCAAGCTCGGTTCTACCCATCTTATTGAATATGAAATTCGTCTGACTGACACTCAGCCAGTACGCTCCCACCCATACAAGTTGGCTCCTCCAAAGATGGAGGTTATGCGTGGTATCATCAAGGATCTCTTGGATCAAGGAGTTATTGAGCCCTCAAACTCATCGTATGCCAGTCCAGCGTTCTTGGTTCCAAAGCCGAATGGAAAAAATCGTATGGTGGTCGACCTAAGAAAACTTAATGCCAAGATTGAAATAGACTCAGTGCCTCTCCCCGATCTCCATTCTGCTTTTGATTGGTTCGGTAAGGCCAAATTTTTCACTATATTTGATTTGAACCAAGCCTATCATCAGATTCCGTTGAAGAAGGAATCACGTCCTCTCACGGCCTTCTGTGTTCCGTGGAATTTGTATCAGTACCGATCTGTGCCTATGGGGCTAGCTGTGGGGGCCCAAACGTTAACTAGGTTGCTCGACTCCATCTTCCACGATGTGAAGTTCAGGTATGTCTTTAATTATCTTGATGACCTTCTGGTCTACAGTGAGTCTTTCACGGAACACGTTAAACATCTTGAGGAGGTCTTGGTTAGGTTGGGTAGGGCTGGCCTTACAGTCAATCCGGAGAAGGTGTCTTACGCCAAGTCTGAAATATCGTTTCTCGGTCACCTCGTGTCGTCTAGGGGTGTATCTATAGACCCTGCCAGGACCCAAGGCATTCGGGATTTCCCTCCTCCGAAGGATGCCAAGGGTGTTGCCAGATTCATCGGCATGGTTAATTTCTACCGTAGGTTTATTCCTGACTTTGCCGAGGTGGCCGCCCCTCTGAACGCCTTAAGAAGGAAAGACGCAAAGTTCGTTTGGGGTGAAGATCAAGAACGTGCTTTTCAACTGCTTAAGGAGGCAATTATCCAACCTCCTGTGCTGCGAATACCGGACTTTAGTAGGCCCTTCATCTTGCAGACTGACTCCTCATCCTGTGCTGTAGGAGCTGTGCTTTCTCAAGAATTCGACGGCGCTCGGCAACCTATAGCTTTTGCATCTAGGACTTTGACCCTTCAGGAAAAGAAATCTTCTATTTATGAGCTGGAGTGTCTGGCGGTCGTTTTCGGCATGGATAAGTTTCGGAGGTTCCTAGAGCATTCCGAATTTCTGCTGGAAACTGACAATCAGGCTCTTTCCTGGCTATTGGCCCATCCTCGACAACTCGGGAAGATTGGTCGCTGGGTTGTCAAAATTGCGGCCTTTAAATTCAGGGTGCAGCACATTCGCGGCACCCAAAAACGTCGTCGCCGATGCTCTTTCTAGAATGTATCATCTACCCAGCGATCCTGTTGATTCTCAAGCACCGTTGTGTGGGACTGTGATGTTGGATTTCCCTGCTGCCTTTGAGAGTTTTGGCTCTCACCAACTTCAAGACCCCGAGTTGTCAAACATCATTGGTGAGCTCCAGGAGGGAGAAGCCCACTCTCCTTACTTCTTGTCCAAGGGTGTCCTCTGCTGTCGTGCCCGACGCGGAGGTGGTCCCAAGATTGTTCTGCCGAGTGCCCTCATACCGATGGTCTTTTCCTACTTTCATGTTTCTCCCGTGGGCGGTCATTTAGGTATTCACAAGACCATCGCTAAAATCAGAGATAAGTTTATCTGGAAGAGTATGGACAGAGACATTGCTGGTAGAGTACGAGCTTGTCATCTTTGCTCGGTCAGTAAACCAGCACAAAATACCAAATTAGGACTTCTTTCCTCCGAGGTGGCGGAGCGGCCTCTTGAAAAGGTGTTCATTGACTATGTGGGACCCTTTCCCCGTAGCAAGTCAGGGAACACCTCCCTGCTTGTCGCTGTGGATGCTTTCTCTAAGTTTTGCTGGTTGATTCCTCTTAGGAGTGCCACGGCGTCGCTCACCGTCAAGGCACTCAAGTCCCGCCTTCTACAGAATTTTGGAGTGCCCGCCACCTTCGTCTCAGACAACGGCACACAATTCGTGTCGAGGGAGTTTCATCGCTTCTGTTTTGGGCATGGAATCAAACATGTTACGACATCTCCTTACTACCCCCAGCCTTCTCATGCTGAGCGGTTCAACCGCAATCTCAGAGCCGCCCTCATCGCTTATCACGCTGAGAAACAAACTACCTGGGATAAAAACCTGAGCTGGCTTCAGTTAGCCTTCAATTCTGCTCTTCACGAAAGTCATGATTCCACGCCTTTCCAGGTCATGTTTAGTCGTCCTCCTTCTGATCCCTTGTCTAATCTCTGGAGTCTGGATAGTCTTCTACCAGTGCCTGGTACTCCCAATGTGAGTGACACTTGGGAAGCAGTCAGGGTTAAGCTCCTACAGTCTAGGGAAAGGGTGAGGAGAAAATTCAATAAGGGACGTATTGCTAACACCTTCCAGGTGGGGGATCTTGTCTTTTGTAAGGCCCATCCGGTCAGTTCGACCGTGGATAAACGGGCAGCCAAACTTTGCTATCGGTGGACAGGTCCTCACCGGATTCTTCGTTTTCTCTCCCCAGTTACTGCTGAGTTGGTTGATCCCGTATCGGGGAGGTCGTGGCGGAAGGCCCACGTTTCTCATCTGAAGGCCTTCCGTGGTGATACCTCTGGTCATGCTCTGGATACTGGTGCGGCTGCGGGGGTGTCCGGGGACTGATCACCCCTGGTTTTCCCTGTGGTGTCGTTTTACTCTCTTTCTATTTTCTTCTTTCTCCAAGAGAGGCGCCTCTCAAAATTTCAGGAGGATCGTGTTTTGTCTGCCTCCTGCTCAGGACTTCGTTTCCTGTTAGGGTTCTCGACTTCCCGTTTCCTGTGCCAGAGCTTGTTGGTTCTTCTTTCAGTGGGGGAGAGGTTTTGTTTGGGGTTGCACCCTTTTTAGTGGGGGAGGTTGAGCCGGGGCTCAGTTTGGACAATTTATTTTTGTCTATTATTTTTCCCACCTCGGCCACTCTTGTCAGTCGGTGGGGGAGTCACTCCGTCTGAGTATTGATTTTCTGCCTGGTTGGACTGTTTGGTTGAGGTCAGCTGGTTGACCTTGACTAGTTTACCGACCAGCTGTTCACCGGCACCGGTTACTGTTCGGAGCGGTCAGACACGTTCGGAGAAGCTTACTGTGTTCTGGCTGTTCTCTGTTCTTCCCGTTTCTCCATGGCTGGCTAATTCACCGACTTTCGGCAGGTAATTGTCTTTTTCACTCTCTTTACTTAATTAGTTGGCGGTTTTTCTCTCCCACCCAGACACATATTTTCGTTGATTAGTTATAAGTAGTTTATATATATTATTTTGTAACTGGTGTTCCTCGTGTACGTGTTCGTGTCGCAAAGTGTTCTATCCTGTCTTTCGTACGTTCTAAATTTGTTAATTTATTTACTATGCAAGTTAAGTTTTTATATTTTTGCTCTAGTGCTTTCTAACTGATCCGTTCGGCGAACGGAAATTATTTATTCCGTGTACACACTTTGATTTTTTTAGTGTAAGCGAGACGGTACAGACTTTGCAAATTTTTGTTACCTCGTGTTTTGTGTTGCGTGCAAAATTAGGTGGCAACATTCATGATTTCAATTTTATTATTTAATTATTGCCTTTATAGTAGCGTGAACTGATTGGAATTTAATTATTGTTATTTGGGAAATAATGTATTGTTATTATTTGTAAATTATATAATTATTATTAGGCCTACCTTACTATTAATATTTAATAGCAAAATGTAAATTATTATAATATTATAATATAATGATTAAAATCCAGCGAATTATAGTTACAAGTAATTGTTATCACGCTTAATCATTTAGTATGGCTGTTCTAGCCTATAAGTAAATGTTTATATATTTGAAAATTTGTTTTGTTTGTAATATTTAATATTGTCACCAAGTAGTGTATCTTTTAATACTTGGTGTCTTGAGTTATTTTTAGGAAACAGTTTTTCAATACTTAAAAGGTACTGTTAGTTACAGATTGTTATTTTTTTAATTGTTAAATTTAAATATTTTATTATACTTTGGCAAACATAATTAAGTTTTTATTATTTCTCGGGTTGTAGTAAAGTTGTTCTGAATATCTACTGGTTATGTTGGGATTCTATAGGGTCCCCGTGAGTGCCGTCAGCGGGACTGGTGCGGCGAGTCTGCCCGAACAACTGAAAAATTGAATGCCCGCGCCCTGCCAGCGCTATTGGATCGGCATCCAACCGGAGTGTAGTGCTCCCATTCATTTCTTCTGTAACAAGGTTGGATTAAAAATGTTTTTTTTTACTTCTTATACTGAACTTGCGAGGACTGGGGTGCAGGGAGCGCTGCCAGATGTTAGATCTGGAGGAGGGCCAGTACCTAGCCAGTATTTATTTAGTTAGTTACATGACCTGAAGGGGAGGATTTCATCTTTAATTCGGATTCGTGGAGGCAACTAAGCCCCCGCCTCCTTCGAAAATTGGCTTTAAATATATTTTTTTTAATTTCGGCTACAAACTTGAAACAAAATTACTTTTCAAAAATAGTGGGCCTAGAAATTCTACAACCTTTTTCCTCCCCTCAGTTCATAAAAAATTTACCTGTTAAAAATTTTATATTTACCACCGCCGTACCTGATATATGTTATATATAGACCAAATTTCTATTTATTGTGTTATTATTATATTATTTATTTATTATGTTATTGTCATTATTGGAATTATATTTATTGTTGTTATTTAGTTTTTAAGTTACGCGGTGCACCGTGGTGCTGCATAATTGTATTTTGCATGGAAATGTTTGCCACCTACTAATTATATTTCTTGTACTCAAAATCTTGTCTCGTTTTTGTCTCTTCCCACTAGTGGCATGTGATTGTTTTTTTTTTTATGATTTGCTCCGAGTTTGGGAGGGGCACGCTTCCGAGGCCTCCTGTATTTTTCACTAACTCGGAACAAAATCTCACGGGTCCTGCAGTTCACACGTCAAAACATCTTGAGGAGGTCTTGGTTAGGTTGGGTAGGGCTGGCCTTACAGTCAATCCGGAGAAGGTGTCTTACGCCAAGTCTGAAATACCGTTTCTCGGTCACCTCGTGTCGTCATCAATCCATTTTACATAAACAGGTTGCCCGTGTTGTGTTCGTAGGAAAAACTTACTTTACGTGTTTGCCTTCAACCATCAACTTAAACTCCCTCACAGCCTTCATACCAAAATAGGCTCTGTCGTTCAATAAATCTATGGACTTTTTTTAAAATATAATTTAAATATTTTGTGTTCAATTTTGCAGATTACCGCGAATTGCCATGAAAATCTAAGTTTAAAGTATATTGTCCATAATGCTGTATTATATAAGCTTTGGTATGGTTATAGTTTTAGAAGATGGATGCCAAGCTCAATGAGTTTTAAAGCTAATTCTCGAACAACTATCCTTTTTTAATTTATTGCAATAACTGTATTTGATTATAATTTACTGCTTTGTAAAGTGATGAAAGATTATATTACTTTACTACTTTTCATTCAGCTTCTTCGCAATGTAAGATGTTTCTATATTGCACTTTTGTAAGGAAACAACACGTTAGGCATTTATGTGAGATAGTTATACAGCAAAATTATTAATAAAAAATACATTCTACATTAATTGTAACTACAGGGTAATTTATTAGCGGAAATCACAAAGATTAAAGTTAATAGAGTTAGTCCGGAAACATGTAAAGTATAATAAATAATATACAACTATTGTATGTGTAAAAAATGTATAATAAACTTTTTAAAATCACTTAAATATGAGCAGTTATTATAAGTAACTTTGTGCTTGTAGTGGAATAAACGTTATGTTAAATTAATGCAATAAACAATGCTAACGTACCAAGAACACATGCTGCGTAGCATCAACATTAGCGATAATTTAGACGTTAAATATCACTTAGTGCGCAGCGATATGAAGGTTAGTGTCTAATGTAGTCAACATCCTGACGATAAATGTTGACGCTAACATAAGTCCTGTGGAGAAGACATTAATGTAAGCACATCATTTAACTTAATTTAAAATTTGCGTTAATATTAAAAGTATGACACGTGCTACTTATTTCGCCACACAAACTGCTAAACTTTAATGTTTTGTACTGTTACATTAGCTTTTGTCTTCTAGTATTCAACTGTAATTCTTTATTCATGCATGATTATTTTGTAGGCTGACTTTCAATAGACGATTGGCATTACTAAGGTATCATAACAACGGTAATATGTTACAATTTAGTTGCCTTTTCTTAACTATACAATGAAGAAATGTGATAAGATGTTTATCAGATAGGTTAAACATGTGATTTTATTCTTAGATAACCACCAGAGCAATAATAGAATAATATATTCATAACATATCAGAACTATAATTAATAATATATTTATAGTTTCAGTTTTCGTTAGTTTTTAACCTTCATAATTATTATAGTTCATATTGACCGATATGTTGTAGCTATCATCAAAAATATACTTTTTTTAAATAAGGGATAAAGGAATTTTACAAACAGCAAAATTATATTTTTTATAAAAACATTATATTAACTTTCAAAATAACAAAATAGAAGTGATAAACATTATTCCTGTATACGCAACTGTTATCTGCTTATAGATGGTTAGAATATTTGTTTATGTACAGTTTCATTAAGACGGTTGTTATGCTAGGGAAACTAGGTGCTTTTAGTTGCACTAGCTTCTTAACAATGCTCTTTATCTCATCGGTTAGAACAATGCAGTTCAAATAATATTTTGGGGTTAATATCCTGATATATCTATAAACTTTTTTAGTCGTAAAGTTCAATTGGAATTTTGGCTTGTTTATGTTTTTATAATATTTGGCCACTACTAAACAGTAATAAAACATAATTAGTTTAGTTTAGTTTGGTTTTGGTTCCGTTTAGTGAAAACACAGTTTCTATATTCATAGTACATTCAGCCACTATCAATACACAATCGTACTATTTGCCATGCGTATTATATAATACAAAATCCCTAGAGAGCAAACACAAACAAGGTTATGGACTGAGTTAGAATTGGACTTCTATCTATGTCTCCGTACTGAGGTTTTACATGCATGTGTCGGTCACGAATATTATGAAAGAGGGATTAAAATATTTTTATAGCTAATACAATTTGATACATAAGCATTTCAGATAAATTATAAAAGGGTTATACTATCCAATTAATAAGAAATAATTAGTAAAAATTCTAGCTCAGCCGTAATTTTCAGTTACTTTTGTTCAATTATTGTTTTATTACGGCGCATTTTAATGTATATGTTCTGTTAGATCTCTGCAAGTAAAACATGAAAAAATTTAATACGTACCTCACAATACCATCACTTTCTGTTATCAGTCAGTATTTAATTATGTTTTGGAAAATGAAATTGTTATAAACGACGGAGCATAAAAGTGGAGTGTTGATATTACGAGTTCAACTTTGAAATTGTATTCGTATAATTACACACATATAAACACATTTTATGTAAAGGTTTACTTTACGCTTTTAGATTTTATAATGTTTTTACTAAAAAAATATAAATTTAAAATTTGTATTTGAAACCGTTTCTGAATTACGACTATTTAAATGTTAAAAAGTCTTATAAAGGACACGAACAGAGGTATTTTAAATTTATCCAGGAGCTCTCCTAATTTACCTACAGAGTTTGGAGGGTTGTAATGTTTTAACACCTTAAACCCTCTTTTAGTGATATACAGTATACTTATAATAAATGCAAAGTCCAAATTATTTAAACACTTTTTTTAAATATTGCAACAATAAATTTTTCCCACAGTTGCTAATTTTCTTATTTTATAATTTAGGAAATTACGTGATATGAAACTATATTAAAACAAATAGTCGATAAGACAAATGGGAAAACTAGTACTAGTACCAAATATTAAAACCAAAAGTATCAAACAGATTTACTTTTTTTAAATAAACCAATGGGGATTATATTATGGTTTTGAGAAGTTTATATTGCATAAACCAATAATAAAAAAGTCCCATTCCTGTTCCCTTCCTTTTTTACAGAAATTTTGTTTTTGCCGTGACGATTGCCATTTGTTATTATCCTTTGGTCCATCGTGGGTGATTAGTAGTGTTATCCTTTCCGTAATGGAGGGGTATTTAGAGTCACCTTAAGGTAATTTCCAAGATATTTAGCTGTTATTGATCTACTGTGTAGTAGTGTGAGTTTAAATAAAATGAATGTATTTCATGAAAAACTTTGTATTTCAATGTGTTTTTCAAATGCCTATTTTATATTATCTCTTGAATGGGTTCAGTACATTAATGATTAAGTTCAAGCATTGATGCAAAAACATTAACTTTTATAATATTAATAAAGCATAATAAGGATCACACGATTATTTCCTGTAATTTAATGTGTTGATATTAATAAGATTATTCTTCGGTAGAGAATAATGAAAATACCAAATAAGTTACAACTGTAATATCATAGTTTAGTTTTTTATTTCAACATGACATATTTCTTTAACTTAGTATGAAGAATCAACTTAAGAAACTGAAATCTAAACGTAACTCTTTAAAAAATGCTAAAGTTATCCATATTGATTCATACAATCACTTTAAGTATTATTTAAAACAAAGCGAACTGGAAAATCTTGATTTTATGTATGTACCGTAACAAGAAATTATGATAACTAATTACCATACATGTGAACAAGATTTCCTATAAATGTGTTTTGTAAAGGAATAGTAGTACTAGAAACATGCCTGAAATATTGCTGTAAGGCTTATATAATCAGGTTCGTTAAATTCATTTCAACCAATGCTATCGCTCGTTCAATTTGAATTAAAGATATTGCTGAAATTCATTTACTCTACTCAAGATAATATTGTGCATGACAAATCGAAGAGCAGGACCGACCACTACCGCAATACTACTGTACAACAGAGTGTGAAGAGTGTGGAAACTCTGCAGTGAGTAATCGAATGTCAAGGAGCAGTATAAAAGTCACGAATGCTATAGCACTGTAAAAGCTACTGCAATAAGAAGATAGAGGGCTCAAGGCGAGGACATGGCAGGAAGTCAATTGATAGTGGAAAAAATTGAACGTGCGATCGCGATGCTGGCGTCGTCTCTAGGCATGTTTGGGAATGTCATGGAAGGAGCCGGAACATGTGAACGCGGTGGAGCCCTAGTGTCGATCCTCAGATATAAGATAACTGACCTTTCGGACTTCAGTACATCTTGGTACAATGTTTTGTAACTGATATCGATTCAACATTTTCTATCATCTCATATTTAATTAGAACGCATTTTATGCAACTGAAAATAAGTTGTTTGAACCTTACTCATAATACTGCACTTTAGGCCACATAAATTGCTCCCCTCAATGGTTAGCTGGATAACCTCATTTATGAACAGTTTCGTGGTTTTATTGGGACTATCCTCTCTTGATTTATAAAATTTTCTCAAACACTTAAAATTAGAATATTATATTGAGCATTACCTACATTGCAATAAATAAGAATTATTATGGCTATCCACAGCTGATTTTTTGTTTGCATAAAATATTTAAGACAAATCTTTGTACAATATTTTATATCAATACCATCATATATACAGTAAGTATCAGTAAAGTAAGTATTGTATGTGTAAGTGATATTTAGATTGTACATATGGGTATAGCTAATATTAGTATATTATTTTAAGTGAATACATTGAAATTCGTGTTGGAAAATGCAATACACATTTAACATGTCGAAAACACTTAAAGAAGACTAGAAAAACGAAAGGTTGAATATGGTTTATTTACAGAATATGTCATTTAGTTGTTGGCAGGAAAGTCACGTTTTTCCGGAAAGTAGTTGTTTTCCAACAATGATCTCTTATGCGATAAGAAACGCTGCGCCGAGTGTGAGTTGAATATCAAACACTTCCGCGTCGTTGGATTGATTCTGTGCAACAACGTTTGGTGCAAAATGCTAGTTAACTGGTAATCGCCCTGGCTATTGGCCCATCCTCGACAACTCGGGAAGATTGGTCGCTGGGTTGTCAAAATTGCGGCCTTTAAATTCAGGGTGCAGCACATTCGCGGCACCCAAAACGTCGTCGCCGATGCTCTTTCTAGAATGTATCATCTACCCAGCGATCCTGTTGATTCTCAAGCACCGTTGTGTGGGACTGTGATGTTGGATTTCCCTGCTGCCTTTGAGAGTTTTGGCTCTCACCAACTTCAAGACCCCGAGTTGTCAAACATCATTGGTGAGCTCCAGGAGGGAGAAGCCCACTCTCCTTACTTCTTGTCCAAGGGTGTCCTCTGCTGTCGTGCCCGACGCGGAGGTGGTCCCAAGATTGTTCTGCCGAGTGCCCTCATACCGATGGTCTTTTCCTACTTTCATGTTTCTCCCGTGGGCGGTCATTTAGGTATTCACAAGACCATCGCTAAAATCAGAGATAAGTTTATCTGGAAGAGTATGGACAGAGACATTGCTGGTAGAGTACGAGCTTGTCATCTTTGCTCGGTCAGTAAACCAGCACAAAATACCAAATTAGGACTTCTTTCCTCCGAGGTGGCGGAGCGGCCTCTTGAAAAGGTGTTCATTGACTATGTGGGACCCTTTCCCCGTAGCAAGTCAGGGAACACCTCCCTGCTTGTCGCTGTGGATGCTTTCTCTAAGTTTTGCTGGTTGATTCCTCTTAGGAGTGCCACGGCGTCGCTCACCGTCAAGGCACTCAAGTCCCGCCTTCTACAGAATTTTGGAGTGCCCGCCACCTTCGTCTCAGACAACGGCACACAATTCGTGTCGAGGGAGTTTCATCGCTTCTGTTTTGGGCATGGAATCAAACATGTTACGACATCTCCTTACTACCCCCAGCCTTCTCATGCTGAGCGGTTCAACCGCAATCTCAGAGCCGCCCTCATCGCTTATCACGCTGAGAAACAAACTACCTGGGATAAAAACCTGAGCTGGCTTCAGTTAGCCTTCAATTCTGCTCTTCACGAAAGTCATGATTCCACGCCTTTCCAGGTCATGTTTAGTCGTCCTCCTTCTGATCCCTTGTCTAATCTCTGGAGTCTGGATAGTCTTCTACCAGTGCCTGGTACTCCCAATGTGAGTGACACTTGGGAAGCAGTCAGGGTTAAGCTCCTACAGTCTAGGGAAAGGGTGAGGAGAAAATTCAATAAGGGACGTATTGCTAACACCTTCCAGGTGGGGGATCTTGTCTTTTGTAAGGCCCATCCGGTCAGTTCGGCCGTGGATAAACGGGCAGCCAAACTTTGCTATCGGTGGACAGGTCCTCACCGGATTCTTCGTTTTCTCTCCCCAGTTACTGCTGAGTTGGTTGATCCCGTATCGGGGAGGTTGTGGCGGAAGGCCCACGTTTCTCATCTGAAGGCCTTCCGTGGTGATACCTCTGGTCATGCTCTGGATACTGGTGCGGCTGCGGGGGTGTCCGGGGACTGATCACCCCTGGTTTTCCCTGTGGTGTCGTTTTACTCTCTTTCTATTTTCTTCTTTCTCCAAGAGAGGCGCCTCTCAAAATTTCAGGAGGATCGTGTTTTGTCTGCCTCCTGCTCAGGACTTCGTTTCCTGTTAGGGTTCTCGACTTCCCGTTTCCTGTGCCAGAGCTTGTTGGTTCTTCTTTCAGTGGGGGAGAGGTTTTGTTTGGGGTTGCACCCTTTTTAGTGGGGGAGGTTGAGCCGGGGCTCAGTTTGGACAATTTATTTTTGTCTATTATTTTTCCCACCTCGGCCACTCTTGTCAGTCGGTGGGGGAGTCACTCCGTCTGAGTATTGATTTTCTGCCTGGTTGGACTGTTTGGTTTGAGGTCAGCTGGTTGACCTTGACTAGTTTACCGACCAGCTGTTCACCGGCACCGGTTACTGTTCGGAGCGGTCAGACACGTTCGGAGAAGCTTACTGTGTTCTGGCTGTTCTCTGTTCTTCCCGTTTCTCCATGGCTGGCTAATTCACCGACTTTCGGCAGGTAATTGTCTTTTTCACTCTCTTTACTTAATTAGTTGGCGGTTTTTCTCTCCCACCCAGACACATATTTTCGTTGATTAGTTATAAGTAGTTTATATATATTATTTTGTAACTGCTGTTCCTCGTGTACGTGTTCGTGTCGCAAAGTGTTCTATCCTGTCTTTCGTACGTTCTAAGTTTGTTAATTTATTTACTATGCAAGTTAAGTTTTTATATTTTTGCTCTAGTGCTTTCTAACTGATCCGTTCGGCGAACGGAAATTATTTATTCCGTGTACACACTTTGATTTTTTTAGTGTAAGCGAGACGGTACAGACTTTGCAAATTTTTGTTACCTCGTGTTTTGTGTTGCGTGCAAAATTAGGTGGCAACATTCATGATTTCAATTTTATTATTTAATTATTGCCTTTATAGTAGCGTGAACTGATTGGAATTTAATTATTGTTATTTGGGAAATAATGTATTGTTATTATTTGTAAATTATATAATTATTATTAGGCCTACCTTACTATTAATATTTAATAGCAAAATGTAAATTATTATAATATTATAATATAATGATTAAAATCCAGCGAATTATAGTTACAAGTAATTGTTATCACGCTTAATCATTTAGTATGGCTGTTCTAGCCTATAAGTAAATGTTTATATATTTGAAAATTTGTTTTGTTTGTAATATTTAATATTGTCACCAAGTAGTGTATCTTTTAATACTTGGTGTCTTGAGTTATTTTTAGGAAACAGTTTTTCAATACTTAAAAGGTACTGTTAGTTACAGATTGTTATTTTTTTAATTGTTAAATTTAAATATTTTATTATACTTTGGCAAACATAATTAAGTTTTTATTATTTCTCGGGTTGTAGTAAAGTTGTTCTGAATATCTACTGGTTATGTTGGGATTCTATAGGGTCCCCGTGAGTGCCGTCAGCGGGACTGGTGCGGCGAGTCTGCCCGAACAACTGAAAAATTGAATGCCCGCGCCCTGCCAGCGCTATTGGATCGGCATCCAACCGGAGTGTAGTGCTCCCATTCATTTCTTCTGTAACAAGGTTGGATTAAAAATGTTTTTTTTTACTTCTTATACTGAACTTGCGAGGACTGGGGTGCAGGGAGCGCTGCCAGATGTTAGATCTGGAGGAGGGCCAGTACCTAGCCAGTATTTATTTAGTTAGTTACATGACCTGAAGGGGAGGATTTCATCTTTAATTCGGATTCGTGGAGGCAACTAAGCCCCCGCCTCCTTCGAAAATTGGCTTTAAATATATTTTTTTTAATTTCGGCTACAAACTTGAAACAAAATTACTTTTCAAAAATAGTGGGCCTAGAAATTCTACAACCTTTTTCCTCCCCTCAGTTCATAAAAAATTTACCTGTTAAAAATTTTATATTTACCACCGCCGTACCTGATATATGTTATTTATAGACCAAATTTCTATTTATTGTGTTATTATTATATTATTTATTTATTATGTTATTGTCATTATTGGAATTATATTTATTGTTGTTATTTAGTTTTTAAGTTACGCGGTGCACCGTGGTGCTGCATAATTGTATTTTGCATGGAAATGTTTGCCACCTACTAATTATATTTCTTGTACTCAAAATCTTGTCTCGTTTTTGTCTCTTCCCACTAGTGGCATGTGATTGTTTTTTTTTTATGATTTGCTCCGAGTTTGGGAGGGGCACGCTTCCGAGGCCTCCTGTATTTTTCACTAACTCGGAACAAAATCTCACGGGTCCTGCAGTTCACACGTCAAAACATCTTGAGGAGGTCTTGGTTAGGTTGGGTAGGGCTGGCCTTACAGTCAATCCGGAGAAGGTGTCTTACGCCAAGTCTGAAATACCGTTTCTCGGTCACCTCGTGTCGTCATCAATCCATTTTACATAAACAGGTTGCCCGTGTTGTGTTCGTAGGAAAAACTTACTTTACGTGTTTGCCTTCAACCATCAACTTAAACTCCCTCACAGCCTTCATACCAAAATAGGCTCTGTCGTTCAATAAATCTATGGACTTTTTTTAAAATATAATTTAAATATTTTGTGTTCAATTTTGCAGATTACCGCGAATTGCCATGAAAATCTAAGTTTAAAGTATATTGTCCATAATGCTGTATTATATAAGCTTTGGTATGGTTATAGTTTTAGAAGATGGATGCCAAGCTCAATGAGTTTTAAAGCTAATTCTCGAACAACTATCCTTTTTTAATTTATTGCAATAACTGTATTTGATTATAATTTACTGCTTTGTAAAGTGATGAAAGATTATATTACTTTACTACTTTTCATTCAGCTTCTTCGCAATGTAAGATGTTTCTATATTGCACTTTTGTAAGGAAACAACACGTTAGGCATTTATGTGAGATAGTTATACAGCAAAATTATTAATAAAAAATACATTCTACATTAATTGTAACTACAGGGTAATTTATTAGCGGAAATCACAAAGATTAAAGTTAATAGAGTTAGTCCGGAAACATGTAAAGTATAATAAATAATATACAACTATTGTATGTGTAAAAAATGTATAATAAACTTTTTAAAATCACTTAAATATGAGCAGTTATTATAAGTAACTTTGTGCTTGTAGTGGAATAAACGTTATGTTAAATTAATGCAATAAACAATGCTAACGTACCAAGAACACATGCTGCGTAGCATCAACATTAGCGATAATTTAGACGTTAAATATCACTTAGTGCGCAGCGATATGAAGGTTAGTGTCTAATGTAGTCAACATCCTGACGATAAATGTTGACGCTAACATAAGTCCTGTGGAGAAGACATTAATGTAAGCACATCATTTAACTTAATTTAAAATTTGCGTTAATATTAAAAGTATGACACGTGCTACTTATTTCGCCACACAAACTGCTAAACTTTAATGTTTTGTACTGTTACATTAGCTTTTGTCTTCTAGTATTCAACTGTAATTCTTTATTCATGCATGATTATTTTGTAGGCTGACTTTCAATAGACGATTGGCATTACTAAGGTATCATAACAACGGTAATATGTTACAATTTAGTTGCCTTTTCTTAACTATACAATGAAGAAATGTGATAAGATGTTTATCAGATAGGTTAAACATGTGATTTTATTCTTAGATAACCACCAGAGCAATAATAGAATAATATATTCATAACATATCAGAACTATAATTAATAATATATTTATAGTTTCAGTTTTCGTTAGTTTTTAACCTTCATAATTATTATAGTTCATATTGACCGATATGTTGTAGCTATCATCAAAAATATACTTTTTTTAAATAAGGGATAAAGGAATTTTACAAACAGCAAAATTATATTTTTTATAAAAACATTATATTAACTTTCAAAATAACAAAATAGAAGTGATAAACATTATTCCTGTATACGCAACTGTTATCTGCTTATAGATGGTTAGAATATTTGTTTATGTACAGTTTCATTAAGACGGTTGTTATGCTAGGGAAACTAGGTGCTTTTAGTTGCACTAGCTTCTTAACAATGCTCTTTATCTCATCGGTTAGAACAATGCAGTTCAAATAATATTTTGGGGTTAATATCCTGATATATCTATAAACTTTTTTAGTCGTAAAGTTCAATTGGAATTTTGGCTTGTTTATGTTTTTATAATATTTGGCCACTACTAAACAGTAATAAAACATAATTAGTTTAGTTTAGTTTGGTTTTGGTTCCGTTTAGTGAAAACACAGTTTCTATATTCATAGTACATTCAGCCACTATCAATACACAATCGTACTATTTGCCATGCGTATTATATAATACAAAATCCCTAGAGAGCAAACACAAACAAGGTTATGGACTGAGTTAGAATTGGACTTCTATCTATGTCTCCGTACTGAGGTTTTACATGCATGTGTCGGTCACGAATATTATGAAAGAGGGATTAAAATATTTTTATAGCTAATACAATTTGATACATAAGCATTTCAGATAAATTATAAAAGGGTTATACTATCCAATTAATAAGAAATAATTAGTAAAAATTCTAGCTCAGCCGTAATTTTCAGTTACTTTTGTTCAATTATTGTTTTATTACGGCGCATTTTAATGTATATGTTCTGTTAGATCTCTGCAAGTAAAACATGAAAAAATTTAATACGTACCTCACAATACCATCACTTTCTGTTATCAGTCAGTATTTAATTATGTTTTGGAAAATGAAATTGTTATAAACGACGGAGCATAAAAGTGGAGTGTTGATATTACGAGTTCAACTTTGAAATTGTATTCGTATAATTACACACATATAAACACATTTTATGTAAAGGTTTACTTTACGCTTTTAGATTTTATAATGTTTTTACTAAAAAAAATATAAATTTAAAATTTGTATTTGAAACCGTTTCTGAATTACGACTATTTAAATGTTAAAAAGTCTTATAAAGGACACGAACAGAGGTATTTTAAATTTATCCAGGAGCTCTCCTAATTTACCTACAGAGTTTGGAGGGTTGTAATGTTTTAACACCTTAAACCCTCTTTTAGTGATATACAGTATACTTATAATAAATGCAAAGTCCAAATTATTTAAACACTTTTTTTAAATATTGCAACAATAAATTTTTCCCACAGTTGCTAATTTTCTTATTTTATAATTTAGGAAATTACGTGATATGAAACTATATTAAAACAAATAGTCGATAAGACAAATGGGAAAACTAGTACTAGTACCAAATATTAAAACCAAAAGTATCAAACAGATTTACTTTTTTTAAATAAACCAATGGGGATTATATTATGGTTTTGAGAAGTTTATATTGCATAAACCAATAATAAAAAAGTCCCATTCCTGTTCCCTTCCTTTTTTACAGAAATTTTGTTTTTGCCGTGACGATTGCCATTTGTTATTATCCTTTGGTCCATCGTGGGTGATTAGTAGTGTTATCCTTTCCGTAATGGAGGGGTATTTAGAGTCACCTTAAGGTAATTTCCAAGATATTTAGCTGTTATTGATCTACTGTGTAGTAGTGTGAGTTTAAATAAAATGAATGTATTTCATGAAAAACTTTGTATTTCAATGTGTTTTTCAAATGCCTATTTTATATTATCTCTTGAATGGGTTCAGTACATTAATGATTAAGTTCAAGCATTGATGCAAAAACATTAACTTTTATAATATTAATAAAGCATAATAAGGATCACACGATTATTTCCTGTAATTTAATGTGTTGATATTAATAAGATTATTCTTCGGTAGAGAATAATGAAAATACCAAATAAGTTACAACTGTAATATCATAGTTTAGTTTTTTATTTCAACATGACATATTTCTTTAACTTAGTATGAAGAATCAACTTAAGAAACTGAAATCTAAACGTAACTCTTTAAAAAATGCTAAAGTTATCCATATTGATTCATACAATCACTTTAAGTATTATTTAAAACAAAGCGAACTGGAAAATCTTGATTTTATGTATGTACCGTAACAAGAAATTATGATAACTAATTACCATACATGTGAACAAGATTTCCTATAAATGTGTTTTGTAAAGGAATAGTAGTACTAGAAACATGCCTGAAATATTGCTGTAAGGCTTATATAATCAGGTTCGTTAAATTCATTTCAACCAATGCTATCGCTCGTTCAATTTGAATTAAAGATATTGCTGAAATTCATTTACTCTACTCAAGATAATATTGTGCATGACAAATCGAAGAGCAGGACCGACCACTACCGCAATACTACTGTACAACAGAGTGTGAAGAGTGTGGAAACTCTGCAGTGAGTAATCGAATGTCAAGGAGCAGTATAAAAGTCACGAATGCTATAGCACTGTAAAAGCTACTGCAATAAGAAGATAGAGGGCTCAAGGCGAGGACATGGCAGGAAGTCAATTGATAGTGGAAAAAATTGAACGTGCGATCGCGATGCTGGCGTCGTCTCTAGGCATGTTTGGGAATGTCATGGAAGGAGCCGGAACATGTGAACGCGGTGGAGCCCTAGTGTCGATCCTCAGATATAAGATAACTGACCTTTCGGACTTCAGTACATCTTGGTACAATGTTTTGTAACTGATATCGATTCAACATTTTCTATCATCTCATATTTAATTAGAACGCATTTTATGCAACTGAAAATAAGTTGTTTGAACCTTACTCATAATACTGCACTTTAGGCCACATAAATTGCTCCCCTCAATGGTTAGCTGGATAACCTCATTTATGAACAGTTTCGTGGTTTTATTGGGACTATCCTCTCTTGATTTATAAAATTTTCTCAAACACTTAAAATTAGAATATTATATTGAGCATTACCTACATTGCAATAAATAAGAATTATTATGGCTATCCACAGCTGATTTTTTGTTTGCATAAAATATTTAAGACAAATCTTTGTACAATATTTTATATCAATACCATCATATATACAGTAAGTATCAGTAAAGTAAGTATTGTATGTGTAAGTGATATTTAGATTGTACATATGGGTATAGCTAATATTAGTATATTATTTTAAGTGAATACATTGAAATTCGTGTTGGAAATTGCAATACACATTTAACATGTCGAAAACACTTAAAGAAGACTAGAAAAACGAAAGGTTGAATATGGTTTATTTACAGAATATGTCATTTAGTTGTTGGCAGGAAAGTCACGTTTTTCCGGAAAGTAGTTGTTTTCCAACAATGATCTCTTATGCGATAAGAAACGCTGCGCCGAGTGTGAGTTGAATATCAAACACTTCCGCGTCGTTGGATTGATTCTGTGCAACAACGTTTGGTGCAAAATGCTAGTTAACTGGTAATCTTTAAACCTCGTATTAAGGTAAAGTAATTTTAAACACTCTTCAATGTGTATTTATATGTAAATTAATATTATTTTAAAGCAGTTGGTGAGACAATCAAGTAAAACTTATACAAGGTTGTAACACCACACCATGCTAAGGGTACCGATATGTTTATGGAAGTGGAACATGGCTGTTATTTCTGGTAACGTAAATTCAATATTTAAATGAAATTAATGTAAGCAAACAGCACATACTTAGTGGAACATAAGTTTACTAAAGGTTTTAATTAAATATGAATAGTAGGAAACAATTATTTTATTTCCATATGCTTTAAGCATTTCGTGACGATCCGTAAAGAATAGACATCCTCAATTACCAAGGAATATAGTTAGTTAAAAGCGAAATAATAGTACATAATACCACCTAATAGAGTTTTGTTCAGCTAGGCGCAAAAAATATGTAACGAATGGCTTAAATAACACTACTTGAGATATAAAAGATTTTGAAAATAATTGGGGTTTCAACATTGTTTGTAGGTGGACCGTTTTCTTATTGTTTTTACATTTCAGTTGGTATGACCATTAACCAATCAAACTAGAATTAAAAGGGGGCCTTAAAGTAATTGGCTAACGATAATTCTCTAATATCAGACCTCGTTGTCGGTTTGTATCAAACACAAACATGTTTTCTAGGTTTCCTTGTTTAATGTCGCAGTATAACAGCTTGGATGCTTAATCTTTGGATCAATTTATACTGTTAATGTTTTTTGGGGGTAACTGACCATTAGGTAGCTATTTGATTAACTTAATGATTTTGTTTGCTCACCGGTCAGATTAAATCAGATAATAAAACTAAAATGGTGCTCTGAAAGAGAAATAAGCCCTGTTTTATATTTTGATGTGTCTTTGAAGAATTGAGAGTTAGATATATTCTGTATTCTGGCGATTGTGAATACAGCAAATTAAATGAACAATAACCTTCAAATAATACCTGATGATACTTAAAATATCGTTGATTTTTAAGCAAATGGATGGTGAACAGGAGCGAATATAAACTTTCAAATTGAATTAATCCTTCCTACCATAACTACGGTAGGAACTAGCTTTCTCCACCGTGCTTAAATATCGTGTCAGAAAGATCATAGTGTACAGTATGTGCCGGGTGTGCAGGAAAGATACTGCCACTTCACCTATTCATAGGTACCTCTGATATCAGAACGATTTATTGTAGCTTCTTTGTCGCCGACTTTCATTGGATCCCTTCAGACTAATGTAACTCTAGATTTCAAGAGTCAAGTCTGAGGCAGCGTCAGATACTAGATGCGGCAATAAAAGGAAGGTGAAATGGATTAAAACACAACATTCAAAGTTACAAGCGCTTCTCTAATTTTACTTAAAATTACAGTAGCTGATCTAAAATCTATAAAATACTTTTTTAGCAAAGCAGGTCAAGCGCAACACATCAGTCACGGTTATCAAATGTTCCTCACTAGAACTGCAGGTGACTACTATTAATATTTGAACAAAACATTTACTGTCATATCCTCCTAAATGTTTTACAATTCTTTAGTATGTAATGTCTTAACACAAGTTATTATTATATGCACTTCGATAGCATTTAAAACACAGCATTATCAGGTATTCTGTGAGATGAGTATATCCACTATTTTAAATAACGTAACTGAACAATGTGACATAGCCCCGGTATGTATGTGTCCACTCATCGTTATTTGATTATGGGTAAACAAGTGTGCTAGCTAATTAGGTGGCTTAGAATTTACTAATTATCTATTAGTAATCATCATCAATGGAAAATCAATAATCCATTAACACAAATCTATCTTTTAAAGCATATAAAGATGGATGATTTAATTTTACATCATAACAGTAGATTAAAGAACTGGATTTAGGTAGTGACAGATTATAGCTAAACAAATATGATGATCTATGGTCTAATTAACCACATTATAACTGCCAATAAATTATTATTAAAAGTTGTCATTGGAAAGTCGTTAAATTATCCAATAAGCAACACATGCACATAAATTTATCAATAATTCAAAAACTTAATACAAATGGAAGTAGAAATATTTAAAAATAAAGATGAGATATAAACAGTTCCTCTACATAATTCTAATTGATGAACAGTAATGAAGTTACCTCAAGTATTATTTACATATATTACAAACATACTAGCTAATTATCTGAGTGTTCATTAGAGAAGGTAACAATTTATGTCGATGATTGTGCAAGTTACTCTATAAGACTTAGTTGTGCGTTAGCAAATATTTTTACATTGATCAAACGAAGGCCATGTGGCAGCGAGAACGTGATAATATCCGAGAAATATATTTTTTTTTACTGAATACAGTCATATGACTTTTCAACATATGGAATCTTTATTCAAAGATTTACAAGAATATGAAAAACGAAAAAAGAGTGGAAAGGGAATGTTAAACATTTTTGATAAGTTCAGGGCATTCTTGCATTTTACAAAACTCCCTACTTCACCTAAAATTTTATTATTTCAACATTGCTATGATACTTACCTTAATGAACATAATGTGAATTTATCATGTGGTCAAATATCATGGTACACTTCACTGGACTGAACACACGCTCTCTAAAGTATAAGCCTGAAATATGTAGTTCGTACATACTAATATATGCAAGGTAGGATTACTCCGTATCATGTTTCGTGTACCATGTTTCAATGACGATTTATGCAAAAGTTCTAGTAAATAGCTACATGTTTTACCATGTTACATTTAATTCTTTATTAATGTAAGTCTGACTGGAGTGGGGGTAGACCATCGGCTTGAGAGGCAGTGGAACGCTACCCTAATGATCATGCACGGGGCCCAGATGGTCAAACTAACGGTGAATATGACAACAATTTTACTCCTACCAAAAATTATAAATTCCAATAAAGTCTAGAAACCAGGCCAAATGACAACATATAAGTAAGTGTGAGAGCTCCACGAGGCATGTGTAGGACTGTCCAGAAGCATCGGGCAAGCATGCAGAGGCAGCGCCTGGACTGTTGCTCCTTTGACGCTCTTTTGGGATGTGAAACTCTAGTGAGACCTTAGGCCGGATTGTCTAAAGTGTCGGTATATTTGTACTCTATATCATGTGTTAATAACGTTGCAGTGTTTTATTAAGTGGACAGGAAATGTTTAATGCACAACTTAAAAAGGGACTCTATCATTAAATAGTGAATCGTGGTTTCATACTTTATAACATGTCATTACTTCAATAGTACAGATTATTATCCGTAGCCTTGAATGAAGCTTTCCCTTGATGTATACATTGTCACTTACAATTATTTTAACAAGCGTTATGAGGAAAAATGTTATTGTATAGAAAGGGTACTACCCATAAAACCGTACCCTAATAACTCATCGAACTTCCAAAGATGGGTGGACGTACTGAGCACCTCCAATTCCAAAAAGCACACATACGTCTAGTGATCATCTTATTCCACGACGAAATAGTTATTTAATGGCTTTGCTACCAATACTTGATTGCTAAACCCAAATTATTTATATTTTCATTACAGATTAATATGGTTATATAAGAGATTGGGTAAAATCGAGTTCACATATTTAATAGATCTTTTTCAAAGTTTTAAAATTCAAGATAATACTCACGCATAAACTACATAAACTCTACACTAAATGTAGATAATAACGTGAAGAGATAAACACGAGTGGCTAAAGTATTTAGGCTTGATTCGTGAAGCACAGAACAGGGACCTACTTAGTCCTGTATTGTTGCAGGCAGGCTGTTGGAGGGAACTGTACTCTACGGAGCCATGAAACTACAGTGGACTGCAGAGAACCAGCCGCAATTCAACCGGAAGCCATTAAAAGGTCATAACTCTTACAAAATATAAGACAAAATACAGACTTTAAATTTGTATTCCTGAAAATTATTAAGTATAAAATACAACTTGAAACACGACCCATTTTTCATTTGAAACATTTCACCTAACTCCATGAATTTGATTCCAACTTGCACGCCGCTGTCACTACAGCTGCCAAAGGTACATCTCATCCTATAGACAGACAGCCTATACAACACACCGTTATTATTCTTTGTACCGCTGAACATTGATAGGTATGTATCCGATAACAACAGAAGACATGTGTCCCAGTCATTTGTCTCTCTTTAGTAAATATTCATTGGTGAAGCTATCAGAGATTAAATAGTTACCTATTAAAACAGGTGGTGATAAAAATAGCAGACACGTATCCCAGTCATTTGTTACTCTTTAATGAATATGCATTGGTAAAGTTATCGGAACTGAAATAAGTATACACTAATAATGGTGGCGATAACAACAGCAGACACGTATCCCAGTCATTTGTTCCTCTTTAATGAATATTCACTCCTAAAGTTATCGGAACTGAAATACCTATCTAAGAATACAGGTGGCGATAACAACAGCGGACACGTGTCCCAGTCATTTGTGTCTCTTTACTGAATATTCATTGGTGAAGCTATCGGAACTGAAATAGATATCTAATAAAACAGGTGGCGATAACAATATCATACACGTGTCCCAGTCATTTGTTCCTCTTTAATGAATATGCGCTGCTAAAGTTATCGGAACTGAAATACCTATCTAAGAATACAGGTGGCGATAACAACACGTGTCCCAGTCATTTGTCCCTCTTTACTGAATATTCATTGGTGAAGCTATCGGAACTGAAATAAATATCTAATAAAACAGGTGGCGATAACAATATCATACACGTGTCCCAGTCATTTGTTCCTCTTTCATGAATATTCATTGGTGAAGTTATCGGAATTGAAACAAGTATATACTAATAATTGTGGCGATCACAACAGCATACACGTCTCCGAGTCCCTTTGTCCATGCGCGGTGAATAAAAGAGTTACTGGTGATATGTCGATACATTACCTCATCTATTGTTCTATTTCCTCGTGATCGCAAACAGCTTATCATTGACCATTGATGACTTAAATAATGTCTTGATAAAATTGCTGTTTAAATATCTGAAAATGGTATTTGTATACTGTTTATGAAATTATAATAATTGTGGTCTAGACACAAAGTTTTCATCTTTCAAAGAAAATATACAAAAAAATGAAATTGTTTAGTATTCTTCAAATTTCATATTAGAAGTTAATAGCTCAGTAGCTGATGAGACAAAAAAGATGAGTGTTTGACGAATTTTGATGAATGAGTTTTAATTTGACGGAGAACAAACAAGGTAACTAAAATGCAGCATCTGATTACACCCAACCAAGTATATGAGATCTTCGAGTAGCAATATCTAATGTCGAAGAACAAGCAAAGTTGGTCAAAACCTAATGGAATAGTTGTAATATGGAACATAGGGTAAAAGTGTGGAAAACAAGCTTACATCATAGCTAACAGTAATGAGTACTGTCATGACACTTTCATTGATAGTGGGAGTAAGAGTGATAATTTTAACTATAATGTATGTAGTTTTAATTGTGAACTGTAGCATAATTAAAGCAATAGCTTTAAGTTTTTATATATCATAGTTGAGTCAAACGCCGTTGCACGAACAACCGACAGCAAAGACAAGCTCAGAGCGCAAGCGCTGCAGACCAGAGCCAGCTAACAGTCAAAGTGGAGAAAGGGACTGAATTAGCAGAGATCATTTATGAAGCTTTTTTTTATGACTCATATTGAAAATTTAGAAATAAAAATGTGAAAGTTATATTTCAAAAGTCTAAAGAATAGACTTTAACCATCTTGTAACTCGGAAGAAAGGTATTTGATTTAGTTTGTGTAAGTCTTATATCTAAATATCGAAATATTCAACTAATTTACTTAAATAATATCCAACGATAGGTTATAAGCATACAAATTTACTTACTAATAATTTTATATGCCATCACTTCAATCTTATGACACAAATTGTACAGTATAGGAATTGATATAACGACTCGTACCTAATATGAATTTTACCTCAAGTAATATTGATAATTAATTTAAGCATACTTGTAATTTATAAAGAAATCATCATTTATAAAATAATTTATCATCCATCTCGTATAGTGCTCCAAATATTTACAAAAATACATAATAATTATTAAACCTAAACAGTGTTAAAATAAAATTATTAGGACAAAAGAAATACTGCTGACAATGCATAATCAGCACCTGAATGTGCTGGAAGGCAGTCTATATGATTCTTTAAACTCAGTAAGATGTAATTCTATGCAGGTATAGTATTATAATTTTAAAATTTATTTAAATTATGTCGTTCAATATCATAATTCAATCGGAAGGGTTTCCCCACATTAAACCTTGCACAGTTGTAATGTTTTCCATATTAATCAGTAAATAAACAGTGTTTTCTAAGTTTAAATAAACTCTGGTTAAAAAAAATTCATCTCTTCTACGAAACCTTCCGGCGGTAGCAACGGTATTTACCATCTTTTAAATATTCTATTTCGTACGCGTTAAAATTTTATGGGGAGTGAAAGCAGGTCATTCTATACCTATATATGAATACGGTTTCGGTTTATTCACAATTATCTCATCCAAGTCTGGAATATGACAATTTAGATGTGACGTTGTACTGTTAAAAAACAGTTCTGTTTCGTAAAATGTATACTTACAAAGCTACAATTTTCCCTACCTGATCCTGAAATTTTCTTTGGTAATATTCCCTACTTATATAACAATGTTTTATGTAATTTCAACAATAATCTAGTAAGAAAGAAATATAACATTCAAAAATGTAACATATATAATTATGAATAATGGTTTAGCAGTAAGAATACTGGAATATACTTTAGGTATATGGTCTTATAAATTACGCAGAGATTGTATAAATTCGATCCCAATCTTTAAATCTTGTAGCTATACTTCTGTATAGATTAATCGTGTATTGCGCGTAATATTTATCTCATCATCATATCTATTTAGTTATGGGGAAGGTAGAATAACGGAAAATACGTTTAGTATACATTTCCATAGATTACGCTTATATAGCTTCATTTATAACACACTCTCAGATCTCAATCATAAGGGTGAGTAATAACAACCCAAAATATTGTTTGTATACTCATCAACAACTCTATAACATGGCTCAATGCACTCATAGACTTATGCACAGATTATAACTCAGCGAATTTTAGTATATGTTATACATGTGTCCAATACTTTGCTCGATGTAAATCAATTTTTTTCTTTCAATTCCACGTATAAAACCTAGAGTGCTGTATTATATTGACTAAAGAGCTACATTTAACAAGGGTGACACTCTACTGTGACGGCAGAATCACATTACGGTGACTAAACACAGGATATAGATTTGTTTGATGACAATGTCTTATGAATGGACATGTAAAAAGTAGTATAGTGATTTGCACTATCAAATTTAATAAATCTGCCATTACTAATAACAATTTGTCGTTTATTCACTTGAGAGTGAGCAGAAGGTAATATGAAAAATACTAAAAGAAAAGACGAATGTATTATATTACAGAAGCGGATAAAGAGAAGACGGTATATATATGTTTATTGTTTTGTAAAGAACAAGACTGCTTAATAGTAAACGATATTTGTTGGAATATTGAATTTCAGTCATATACAATAACTTGTGTTTTATTTACCCTTCATTGTATGCAGGAGCTTTAAAGTAGTTTAACTAATAATAGTTTAAAATATATAATAAATAATAATAATAACATATCTGAATATATATTGCCAATACCAAAAAATAACTGTACTGGTCAGATACAACCATAGGTGTAAACTAAGAGCACCTGCACTTAGAATATGCAGTTGCAACACTTATTTTTGCTGTTAGTTATCGAGGTGTAGTAGGGCCGTTGTTAGGTACAATCAACAGGGTATTTACAACAGACTTTGTGAATACAAGAAATTACAAGTATTTTTTTTTAACAATTCGGAATAGCCAGAATGTTACAATAAAAATCCATTTAAAAATCTTAGTACTGTAATAAAATTTATCCTACTCGATATATTACATATAATTGTGACAAAAACACTGCTCCTACCTTACCTACTACCATTTATCAACCCTACTGCACCTAGACCTATCAATCCATCTACAATATTCTAATACCATCTGACTGTCGGTGGATATTTGTATTCTTTATACTCACTCAACAACCTTATTTTGAATATTATTTTAAATCTAATATTAACAGGTAATATGAGATTTATGTTACCAATGTAATAATACAGTCTGGCCAATAACGCTAAGTACATCAGACGTACACTTTAACATGGTTTACCAATGTTTTGCTATGATTATAATGAGAACCTGTAAACAAATTAATACAAATCTGTTAATACACAGCTTACCAGAATGTCATAGATAAAAAGAAATATGATCTTCTCACATTATAAGTCTTTGGTGTATCTTAAGAACTGTAACCAGCTCGTCACAGCTGTAAAAGAAGAGGAAAGAGTTTGTTGAATCCTGTTTGTATCAATGTTGTGATGAGATATTGTTAATCATATAGATAAATTTTATTTGCCTCTCGAGAAAGTTTTTTTTTATGCCGATATTACTTTCTGTAAATTGTGTAAATTATTCAAATTACTTTCATTATTAGAATTAGGTTTAATATTTTAGTTAATTTACAACTCTATAACTATATTTAATTTATACTTAAATAATATTAAATGTCTCCAAATTAAGCGTTAGCTTACTTCATACAAACAAACGTTTTTAATGGGACCGGGTTGTGAAATAATCTTATCAATATTAAAAAAATAACCTTGAAATGGCAACTGCTCGTATGAAAAATACTACAATACTTAGCAATAATGTAGAAATTTATTTTAATATATACTTTAATTATACATTCCGAACACATTCAAAGAAATTTTCCCCTGAGGCTAACGAAAAACGTTCAACTTATTTTATAATTTAAATAAATGTCATATTGAGCACACTATCAGAAAATGTGGTTCCAGTGACGTTATGAATTTATAATTTATTTTAAGATAAAACTAATGCAAGAAAAATAAGGCGATTAATATATTCCTGTAAGGGAACATGTTTTATAAATTATGAGGTTAGGACTAATTTGAGTTAGGGGCACTTTTGACTCTACAGAGGAAACGGTGGAAATGTATATTAAAGAGTTGAAATATTGATTGAGAAAAAGATACAACACTTAAAAAAGAGATAAACGTTATTAACAGCAATGGGATTTTAGTAATGTAATTTTTAACATACAAACTGTAAAACAATCTGTGTTCATCGATCAAGCCTACGTTTAAAACATTTTAGGACAATTTAAGGTTAGTAAAACAACATTTGTGCTCAAAACCGTCAGTTGTAACATAGAGTTATAAATTTAGTTTACGAAGTCAACGAGAACATGAATTTGTTTGAGAGTATAATGTGCAATTAAGGGTATTGTTAACTGGGAACTTGGTGAATAGTTGTCAGATTATCTGTGCGATAAGTAAGTACGTGGACTTTGTAATGTAAGTGAGAAACTGATTCGTCATATGAATCAGCAGTGAAAATGACAAACTATGTGGAGATATCAAACACAGGGGCATTAATGTAAGCAGGGACAACAACGCCTGGAAATATGAGAATAGTCAACAAACACAAAACCAGGTAAATACTAATAACCAACAACACCATTGGTCATCCAATGGAAGAGGAGAAGACAATTTATTGTGTCAGGTGTAAAGTTTTTTGTTCAAAGTTTGTTCTTGACGTTTGGAGGTTTGAAGAGATATTATGATCTCGGACATTTGCCATCGTTATATGTTATAACATTTGTCAAACAAGGTTTCAACGATTCATACCTATCGTCTTATCATTTAGTACATATAGAAATCAATCAGAAAAGAGGCTAAACTTACTAGAAACCTGCTTGGAGTTCAGGTAGAAAAAATGAACCTAGGCGTTTTCACTACACATGATTGAAGTTACGAACACGGGAAATCAAGACACAAACACACGACACACCAGCATAGGCGAAAGTTTGACACAATTGTTTACACCAGGTATATCGGAGGAAATTAGAGGGGGAAGCAGAAAATATGTGATAACTGCTTTTCTAACACTAAAAGTAAGTGTAACACAATTTAAACTGTTATTATTATTATTGTGCAAAGACAGTCACAAAGTAAATCAGAGTAAATTAAAAGTTTAACAAGTGTTACACCAGTGATAATTTAGATAACGTCTTAAAATCACTAAGCAGCTGGGGTGTTATAAAAATATTTTACCTATAAAAATAAAGATATTTTAACTAACTACAAGTACGTTTTTGTTATAGAATAATAATTAATATTTTAAAGGAACCAATCTATTTTTAAAGTTTCTCTAAAATAAGTTTATTCTACAATTCTGGCTATCAAAAGAAACAATATTTTTGTTTTTATAGCCCTACACTACTGATTAGCCTTCAATTTACCGATCAACCTATCAGCTACGTCTGACGCGGATATAATGGAGAGCAGGTCGGCTGATAGGAAACGTTTGACGAGTTTGAATGGATGAGGACTTTTATTTTGTTTTTACTTTCGTTTGTTACCCTGGCCACATTACTTGAAACTAATAACATAGTAGTATATACAAAATAAAGTCTACTTTTGCTACGTAGGAAAAGTTACAAGGTAAATGACATTTATATGTATAAACGTCACTAAAGTCAACATAACAGTCTGGCATATAGCAGCAGTGACTTATGACTTTTTCACTGTCACAATACTCTATAAAGACATTTTGTCACTCAGTACTACTGTATTTGCATTCTGTAGAAACGTACAAATCAATAATACATAAAACGTTTCAGATGAATACTTTCTGTTTTTAAATGGATTTATATCAATAACCATAAACATTATTATAATATATTTAGGATAATTTGGAAGTTTAGACAACCGTGTTTTCGATTATCTTGCCAGTAGTGAAGTTCATATGGAGTGAAACGTTAATTGCGCATGAACTCAAATATAAACAAATTAAATTCTCCCACTATTTAATTCCAATAAATCTACAAATACTAGAAGTTTGCTACCTAAAATCCTAGTGTATTATATTTACAAACAGTATGTCTTTACTAACTATTAGTACAGTGAACAACGTGGTATAACGTTGCCTTGCACACTTATCTGTTGCCATTTAAAATTTTTTGCTTCCAAAGTTATTTGTATAACCTTTTTATATTTACACTCCTTGATACACGGAACCTAAATGTTTATATAACCATACAAAGAGATGGTTAAAATATAATGTATTACATTTTTACTGGGTCCATCTATCAAAATCTGACTATATTTATCTTTAGAAAACAAACTATATTGTGTATATTTACGTATGGTATACTAAAGAAAAACATTAGATTCGTCTTGAATTTTTTACAATATTGCGTAAGGTAAAATTATAAAATACCGAAAAGATTTTGCATAATTTAAGTATGGGTAACAAACCGATTAAGAAAACGTTTGGTACAAAGCCTGCATACCGTTCTGCCTTCGATAAGTACAGATTATTACTGACTAATACTCCTACTATTAACAAATAAAGTTTTATTCGTTTTTACAATTGTTTTTTTTATTTTTATTTACCTATCAAATATCATAACGTTAAGTGCAATAATAATGATATATGACAATGACGAATAATAGATACAGTGAATTAGTTTCAATTTTTATTTATGAACCTGAACAATTGTTTAGAGTGGAAGGAATAATTCAGGTGTAACTTAGTATTGTAAAGTTTTTTTATCGAAGAAGATTTTGTATCAAGCATTTCAATTGAACTTTTGTGTCAGATATGTATCTCCGGAACATTGATTAGTAGTTTAAGAAAAGTTAAAAACATATTTATACCAATTATGCATAGGAAACGTGGACGGCTTCAGTCATTTCTACTATATAAAAATCAAAACATAATTCTACTTCACTATATCTTTGATTTTACAGTACCGTATGTGTAACAGTATGTGTAAATACATTAAATGGTAGTCTCTATATAAAAGTGTCAGATTTATCCTCTAACTATCGTGTAAGCAGCCATCTCGGTAACTTTGTTGTTGGACATTTTCTATCGAAATGAGATTTGCGCTTCTTGTGACAAACATGAGGTAGTGACCGAACTCTATTTCTGGTTGCCTCCGTAAAGTCTCTTACCTTAATATTGTTGAAAGAGCCTTTATAGCTGCCTATCACAGTCCTAACGAGACTGAGAGGTTTTGTATCATAGCCCATAGAGCCTTGAACTTATTTTACTCTCAAATTTGCTTCTCAACTATAAACCCCTTGAGGCCAAGTAAGAATTCTATGTTCACAGTACTCACAGTTAAGCTCATTCTCTGCAAAGGGTTATACCTTTAGCTGAGCATAGGTTTAATGTAACTGTCATGTATAATTATTGTACTTACTATCCGATTAATCTTTATCATAGTATAACCTAGAGAAACCTTTATTGAGCTAGGTGGGTTAGCGAACCTTATTTGGAACATTAGATTCAGCATTATAAATAAATAACAATCGCCAATATCTGAGTTAAATAATCATGATAATTTAATTTATAGATTACACGTGTTGCTATCTCGATTTAAACGTTTTGGTGTGCAAATACCAAGTATTCGTATGTCCTAGACTTTTTTAACTATATAAAAGGATAATCGAAGAATAAGTTCAGTGTGATAAATAATTGATTTTTCATATTTTTATTAGAGTTCATCGTGTATTGTACATTGCAAGGCTCCGGCGATCACTCAGGGAGAAAGTAGGCGTTGGATCGATTTCCCTGTAAAGTGTGTAGATAGTTTTTTTGTTACGTTGGAATACAGTTTTAGAGCGTAACCCCGTTTATTACGTGATCCATTTAAAACTCTTAACGGGAAAACAAGTACTAGCCAAGCAGAGCACAATTTTAAAATCGTAAAGCAAGAAAAGATTAGACCTATAATGTAGACATTTAAGTATTTTACAGATAGTGTTTAGGTAAACATACGTGTAGATCAGTTCAAAATACTAGAACTACTCCAGACCGGTGGCAAACAAAGTCTATCACGGCTAGATAAAATCCACCATAAATAATGGCCTGAAAACATGCTACTCTGTAATTAAAATAAAAAGGCTTCATTGAGTGACAATATTAATTTATATTTAATAAATTTGTTTAGAAACAAGGTATTTATACTTTACAAGCCGGATTGGTCCCTACGGTAATGAAACATTACCGGATGAAACAAATATACTCAAACGTGAAATACTAAGCCCCGTTAATAATCTTCCTATGTGTGTTGTTTTGGATTAAAGACTTCAAAATTTGACTAACTATATATAAATTCTAAATATGCAGGTAAACACACAAAACAACGTAGACCGGTGGCCAACAGGTGAAATAAACATTTAACACACATTAAAAAATCTAAATTGTACGGCGATATTATTGTAACAGAAATTAAATTGTAGGCGAGGAAGTTGTCCCTTCACATGGAGATCTCTTGGTAAGATAAATGTGACTTAAGTCCGCTCAAATTTCCAAAATCATGGTTTTGATAACATAAGGTTCTCACTGCAAAATTATTTGAGTAAAGCATTGTTACATAAAATGAGTAATACTTATCTGGTAGGGCGGACCAAGCACAGGTCCATTTGTGAATACACCGCGGCACCGTGAGCCCAGAGCAGGGGTCGAGATATATAACGAGAAGTCGGTGGGTGAGCGTCATCGGTATTGAGTCGCAGTAGTGATATTGTGTCACCACGCCACCGCTCACATACCAACATCCGGTACTAATTGAGTTCATTACTGACAATATATACAAAGTTAAAAGTACACTATTACTTGAAATAAAAAAAAATATTTTGGCACTGATTATATTGATGTTAAAGCCAAATATAATAAACCTCTGTTAATTACATGGCAGACACTGTTGAACTGTCGACTAATTTAATTTTCACTTAATGCATTAAAAACTAATTATGTGATATGAATGATGTGTTACTTATAACATAAATATAAAGTGACACGTCCATGTTATTATAAATTAAATACACAGGTAACTCAATGGTTATCACTGTTTTAATCTCATGTTTAAACACTCAAATTTAAATGCTGATATATCACGACAGCTTTTCTTCAACAATTTAATCCCTTTGTGGTAAATACATTATTGGAAGTTTTGCTTTTATAGAAAAGTTTGAATGTAAATCTTTGCAATAGTAAAATACTTAGTTAGACCTAATATTCCTATAAATACGGTGTATTATTACATCAAAGTGGACAAAATGACGTTCATGTATATTTCCTGTATCCATCAAAACTACTCATGTTGAATGTTTTATGGAACACTCTGAGGACATCACTGTTTGTTGCTACAGGAATACTGTTCCGTGGTACAAGATGCAACCTCTACAAAGTCCCGCACAGTTTACGTTTCTATGACGATCGGACCTCCAGTTAAGTATTTTTTATTTACGTATTTTGAACATCCCGTTTGTACTGTATGACTTATAATAATAAGCAGTCCCTATAGTGGTATTCCATAGCCGACAAAATGGTGGGTTTTTAATGAAAAAGGAAACCTTCGCATAAATATCAATAATTGCGAACAAACGCCAATACACACTACAAAGATGTATGTTATATAAGTCCCAGGAACACCGAAATCATAAACTTTTTAAATAATTTTTATCGTCACTACTTATAATAACTACTTGCTATCATTTAAAATGGTTCAGGGCATTCCACTATAATCGTACGATAGAGAGATCGCCTTGTCATGGACTCAAGGCACGATTCGTAAGCCTGTAAGATAATGTCGGCAAGACCGCTGTCCCCACAGCGCCGTCCTGGTCCTCATCTTATCATATTGTGACCGGGAGCAGTCTCATTATTAAATGAGGGGTACCTAGAAAACCCCCTTTGTACCCCAATGGCAGTAGCTGTGCGGCTCTGAATCTCATAGCGGTATGACCGTAAGCGATCTTGGGTTAAAAAAACCCTTTTTACCCCTTTGGCGACCGCAGTGCTGCAGTGGACCTTGCCTCGATATGTTGTACAATCGGTCTCGTATTCTAGTCATCAAAGTCTAGGTTTCTTTGCCAATCTGTTCACCGTTGACAGTGTGTCGACATCGCTTTGGAGGTCTTCTCTATTGTAACCCGTTAGTGAGCGATTGAAAGATGTTTTCCCTTGAAACATGTATCTTACATCGATGACAGCAACTGTTGTAGTGGAGTGAGAGAGTTGTCGTAAACTGCCCTATCCGGACTACCCATGGACATCGGTTGAGCCCTTGGAAGACTTGATCGAGCTAGCTCGTCGTGTGTTTGGTATGTAGCGAGAACAAGGTCGTTGAGTTGGCATCATTACACAAAACCTTTTATTGTAACCATCTGCTGTTTACCTTTCTAACCAGGTCTGGCAATTTATTGTTAACTAGTAATATCATAAACCTTTAATAAGCAACCGAGCCGTGTTTGCTTGTTTTCATTGGTGTTAGTATAATTTTGATTCATGCTACATCTAAACTGGATCTTTATATTTTATGTCATCCCATTCGTCTCAGTCTTGTTCTTGGTTTTGTGGTGCAGGATTTGTTTGATTTAATTTTTATTCTACTGCAATCTCACTCTGTCTGATTCAATCCCAATACTCTCACGAGAATGACTAGCTAATGGTGTCGAGAAAGCTCGTACATTTAAAATAATCCATTACTATGGTTTCTTGTACTAACAGATTTTCAGACTTACGTTATGCAAAACAAAACGTATGTTTAGTCTTACCCTTCAGCAACTGGTAGACATTTTATTTAGTGGAATATGAAAACAAATCGTTGGAAAAAAACTAGCGATATTTTATATGTTTGCATAACATACAAATAATAAAAGCACTAAATATTTATTTTTTATTTCTTGAAAATATAGTAAATTTAAATTTCCTAATAAAGTTTTAAGAAAAATCTTTATTTTATCAATGATTGCTAAACATATTTCACGTAGATTTAGGGTAACACTAATTTTATTGGAAAGTGCAAAAAAAATTATTCCGTCACTTAAATTACCAAATTAATCACCAGAATATATAACACGTTTAACCACCCGGAGAAATAAACCTGTTAGTTATATTTTTTTATATCACAGCAAGGTCTAAAAACTAGAAAAACTTAGTTTATTATAGTTCTGAGAAGGCAGTTGCTTATTTACGAAAAGATGAAGGTGACCTAGCCTTTTGCTTTATGATTATTTCAAAGAGTAAACATGTATAAAGATAGTAAATCCATTAATAATCTTTTAATGAACAACCAATCGTCCATCAGTACGAGGTACCTCAGTTTCGTTGTCATTCATTGTCATCTAAGATGACATTATTTTTCATTCTTATTACTTCTAAGCTTTTTTGTTATCTCAGTAGTATGGCACTAGTTCAAATACGTTTTTTGTACTGCCTTGAATGTTTAATTACGCAAATATCTTCTATGAAGTCTTGCTTTCTGCATCTTAATGTTTTGTGTGACTGCTTATGAGTTCGCAAACTCTTGCAGATATTAAATTTTGTTTCTCCACCATAAACTGAACCATAAGGCCTACATCGCGGAATCGTGTCGTTCTTTTGTCTTATATCTTTCAAAAATCAGCCTAGAATAGTTATTTCCTGCCTCATAAATATCATAATTACTTTAACAGCTGTTTCTCGGATATAAGAAAGATTTTATAGTTATATGCGTTCTGACACGTAACTTTCATAATTTTTAATTCAATACTTCATAGATCTTTGTGGTGTAGTGTACCCTTTCCAGTATTATTTTCTCTTTTCAACATTCCATTTATTTTTTCTATGGGTCGTTAGCTTAATTCGTGTTGACGGTGTGGTCAGGCGTGTGTGTCCATTTAAAGGTAATTAACCCTTTACCTTCAACCATTTAAAATAATTACAGAATTTATTGCAGCAACATATCTGCTCCTTGATCACGTGAATACAAATACGTGTACATTAGTAACGGTAACGAAATGTTGTATAAAGTACTCCATTATATATTCCATAAATATTCCATTATTTCACGTACAAATATTTAATGCGTGCTTTAAACTAAGAACTAAGAAGTTAAATGTTCTAAAAACTTAAAACCCTTGAAACAATTACTTGCATACAAGATATCTCCCTTTTCATAAAATCCTGTAAATAAAATGTTACACGTGTTCAATTAGTACTATAACAATAGACTGAAACTTAGTTAACAGCAACCAAAGGGTCAACAGTGGCCTTCAGCCCTTGCTCCCTTGACATCGGGAACCTCATTACTAAGTTACAAACTTGCCATTAGAGCATACATGTTACAGTAGCTAAGGGCTACATTTATACAATGTTCATTTATCACATTCACCCTTCGGCTACCTACACATGCGGGTAATTACCGTTGTATAGCTCCAAACGTTAGCCAATAGGATTGTGTGAGAGAGGAGTGTATTACATGGTTGTAATGACTTCTTGTAAACTCCAGTTGTCTTACTACAGTTTGGATCATTCGACTAAATGTCGAAGTTCCACATAATATTTATACAACATTAATTTATGTAATTGAGCTAAATTCTTCATTTAATTTTAAATATCACTGCCGTTGAAGCCCACAAACAGGAATAAAGAGTTAGATGAGTTTTACAGATCAGTAATAGAAAACAAGACAATAGACAAATTGTTAAAAACAACTAGAGAAAGAGTTGTCACTGCAGTACCTCAGGGGTCTTTATTGGTCCAATCTTGTTTTATATTCATCAATGACCGTTTATATATCCAGACCCCCAACACGATGTGACAATGCAATACCGGATGGAATTAGGATCATCATGTAGACGAATATTCATATTACTTTTTTGGGTAAACGTTACCAAATGATTGTCGAACTGTTAATATGGTTCCACAAATACCTAAAATTAAACATGGAATAATTAAAGTTTCTCAGAAACAATGGTAATAAACTCAACTTATATTATTATGGCCAGTTATTATTTAAATTTATAAAGTGGAGAATATTTCTGTCCAAAGGGTGGTATTAGACCATAAAATTACTGAAAATATCAGGATAGAAAATCTTATATCCTAAACTTCACTGTTGCGTACTAAATCGAGTTTTATTAAAACTGATTGCTATAGTTTTATTTAATTTTCATTCTCAATAAACCTACGGTAAGCTTATCTCGTGCACTGGTAATAAAGTTAAATAGAGAAAAATGTATTACTGACCAAATTTATCTCAACATTGAGATAAAGTTTTTTACGGCTCCATCATTCTTTTTTTATTATAGTGTTTTCTCCCTGAATAGATAAAAACATTAGTATAATACCCGTAGTGGAGAAAGGCTTAGAGATCAGACACTAATCCCAGCTTGTATGAGAAAGATGGGTGCAGTCTGGGGGTGCGCCTATAACGAACCACTACAGAGTGGGGAAACTATAGGATCTCTAAAGAAAAAATATTAAAGGTCATGTGAGAGGAAATGAGAATCAGTATTAAAATACCGACTTCCAATAGAGACTACCATAGTTTGTATTGATATTTCCTGTATCTTTTGATTTTATTATAATTTACGTATAAACTGGCTAACATGGCAACCGCGTTAACATGGATCCGTTTCAAACGTATTTAGTTAGCCGGATATATATTTTATAAAAAACATTTCTGTAATTTTTCAAATCGCAATATAACCAAAAGGTAAAACCGCAAGTATAGTAAAAAATTGTAAAATTATGTAACCTAATTAGATATATGCTAAAAAGTACTTAAAGTAGTGAAAAACTGACATAGTTTGCCCACATTCTGTCATAAATTGGTTAGAAATACAATAAATTTTAGGTTTGTATTTTATCCTGTTTAACTACAACGACCTGTGACCACAAGGGCTATTAGTCTTTAAAACTATAATAGTTGAATAGTTATAGTCTTTTGTATAGAATGTTTCGAACTTAGACACAAAATCTATACAATACAGTTCATTTATTTTATATAAAAATACAACTACCACAAATTTTAAATTTATTTTTAAAGGACGTAATTTGTTAAAATAATCCAGATGACTTAAACTAACCTTTTAACGATTGTTTAACATTTGTGTACATATTTATTATTTGTGGAACATAATCAAACATGTTTAAACCTAGAAACCAAATATGAAATTTCATACTAAAATATCCATTAGCTTATAATTTATTTACTTATGTTGATGAAAAGAGTCACAACTAACTTTACGACAGATTTCGCAGACTAACTCTTGCAGATAAACGAGCTTGCTTACCATTACGCTTCGGCATTATGAGTTAACATAATGACTGACGAGTTTCGTGCTCGGTACTCAGTCACTATTTTGAAATGAATACACCAGGGGTTATTCAAATACAAATAGGGCCAGGAGCTAATATGAGATGTTGCAAAGTTTTGTCACATATCATATTCCCTTGTGACTAGTTAAAAGTGCCAGGCTAAAATTTGCAATTTTGCAGTCTCTTATATTAAAATCTATAAGTTTTCATAAAAATTAGAGAATGACCTAAAGGTTGCACCAGATTACTCGTATGGATATATACTGTCAAGAAAAAATATATAGATTTAGTTTTAAGTAATTTTAAATATACAACAATGTATTAATAGCTTACATACACAATTTCATTTTTTTTTTTTTTTTTTGCAAATAACTAAAAAAGGAAAAATAATTTTAACGTGACAAGCTACTTTATTATATTATACATTTAGAAAAGAACAACCACAAAAAGTGTTTTGTTATTTCTCTCATAGGTAATTATTTTATGACACATTTTGTAAAAATACGCACAATTGTACTTCACAACATTTTATAATAATGTTAAAGCAACTGACTCTTACATGGCAAGAAACTTAAAATAAATATTTAAATTATGGATGTACCGGTAAACAGATGATTGTAGGATCCATAAACAGTTTCAAAACAGTTAAAAAACACTATTTACTAAGAAATATTTACACACTTTTTTAAATTTATTTACACTTTTTCTATTTACAAATTTGCTATTTACAATTTCACTTCTGTGGAGTTCGCAAATTGTCAGTCATTGTAACTACTACACACAATAGCTAAACACGTAACAACTGAAACTACTAATATTTACAACCACAAAATAAAATAAGATCGAGTCTGCTGATAATTTCACATGACAATTATGAAATAAAAATACATAGACCTCAAAAATAAAAATGATATACATATTAATTATCTACAAATATACTAGGGAATAAAAAAATATACAACTTTACGCATTTGACGTCGTATTTATTTAAGAAAACGACGACTATCAAGGAGATAATATTTCGCATATGTCACCGACACCAATATTTTGCCGCCTGGTACTTTTCAGACACGATCTATGGCGGCAATATATTGCCGCCTGGTTTGGAAAGGGTTAAATACATAAAGGAGATATATTGCGGATATTGCGGCTAACAGATATTCAGTGAAATATAATAAAATATCAGAAAGTCACTGATCTAATAACATAATTCTTACATATTAGTAAGAAATTATTCAAATTTCTTCGTTAAAAAAGATGATAATGCGTGATATTCCACTGTTATAGTACCATAACTTGCAGTTATCCATTGTTTGTTATCTACTGAGTTAGAAATTATATTGCAAGCATATATCTGTAAACACATTACTTTAAACCAATGTACAGTATTAACCCAAAATATGTTTGGTATAACAAATATTGTGTATTTAAAGCAAAACATCCACAGAAAATAACGAAAACTGCTATCAGCGCTAAACACTCTTTGTACATCATAAGATACAGTATAACCTGAAGTAAAATTCCGCATAACGTTAAAAGTTGTAGTTTTTAAGGAAAGTATGCATAACTCTTAAAGTGTAATAATCTATCAATAATATAGTAATTTACTAAACTACATGACATTAAAATACTACAAGTTGATTCTCTCCCAATAATGTGGAAGAAGAGATGTATAATATATTTTACACTCCGTGCAAGTTAACATACATAATAGTGACATTACATTAAATAGTGTTGTTAATAAAGTTTACGTCTATTGTTATTTATTATACCAGCAATGGAGAACAAAAACAGAATCTTAGATTTTCTAATCACTACAATATGCTTTAAAAAGTCGTATGGTGGGAGGGGTCAATTAATTGTGATTGATGACTTCAACTACAGATCATTTTTATCTTACTTCAGCGTCTGAAATCTATTACATTTTGAACCAGATGAGGCAATGAGAGTAGCAATTCACTTATAGTAAAGGTCTGTTTACTTTAAAGTCTAGGGGTCGAAAGGATAGGTAATTTTGAGCTTATTCGTCGCCGACTATTGTGGATCTCTTATGACGATCATGACTCAAGATTCAAAGAGTCACGTTTATGTCAGCATCAAGTTCCATATTCTAGTCTAAGATTAAGGTAAACTGGAGCTAAATTCAACATACGTTATTAATAACAATTAGTTGCGCATGATCTTCAACGGATAGTTAACACTAACTTATTGGGTAAAATTACTCACATAATAAATCAGTATTATTTTAAATAGTAAAAGTATGAATAGTATTAAAGCCTATTCACATCGTTATATACTGTTTTTGGAATAGTTTTTTTCAAAGTAATCATGTATAAAATGTTAATTAGTATCAAATTACACATTTATTTTGAGAAAACGATTATACGATTGGTAGTAAAGCACCACTTCAGTATAGAGTGTTAAGCTAGAAACACTAACGCTCTACTTGTTAGTTTTCTAAATTATTTTAGGTAGTCTACCGATATTCGCGTATACTACCTGTCCCGTCCTATGGAACTGTGACGTCAGCAACCTTCAGCAAGATTATGCGTGCAACTACAGTCCGCATAAACATTCGGGATAAACAGATTCCAATAAACCTTACTTAAAGTGCACATTAATTTAAAATAAAGCACTGATTCTAAAACGAACATTCCTTATACACTGGGTATAACACACTATATACACACTGATATATGGTTTAATTAGTGTGTCTTTCAGTGCAGTAATTTCAACAAACTTGTAAACTTAAGAAAGCAGTATATTGTAAAAATTGCTTTACTACTGATTTATGCAAAAACGTAATCAACTTTTGATATATATTCTGTGTACATATTTGTCACATATCCACACACACACACACACACACACACACACACACACACACACACACACACACACACACACACACACACACACACACACACACACACACACACACACACACACACACACACACACACACACACACACACACACACACACACACACACACACACACACATATATATATATATATATATATATATATACATATACATATATATATATATATATATATATATATAATTATTATGAGCATGTGTATGTAATTGAATTCCTCCCATACAGCTGGACCGATCCTAATAAGATTTTTGTTTGTCTTCAGGTGGATTCGAGAATCGTTTTTATTTATAAATTTAAGCTGTTGAAAATAGAATTTTGGAGGTGAAAGATAACTATTTTAAAGAGCCTGCACTTTTTAATTACAAACTGAAAGTAAGAGAAAGTTGCGTATTTTAAATATCCAACACTACTTGAAGGCGCTATGATTTATATTCGCCTTTAAAATAAACTTCTGGTTAAACTTATTTAAAGCTTGAGTATTATACCAGTACATGTAAGTGTAGCATACGTCTTTTTTATAATTGTGTAGTTCACAGGACACGTCAACATACAAAAATTTTAAAATCGTCCATAATTCAATTTATAAACATAAGCTGTAATGATCGTCTTGAAGTAGTTTTCATTATTCATTGAACGTTACTTAAATTACTGTGTGTGTGAAAATTAACTTGTCTATTGTCATACATTACATATTTTAACTGTCACAAAAGATCATTTCAGTTTTGTTACCATTACTCAAAATTGTATCTACAAATCCTAATCCAAATAATTTTATATTTGTAAAAGTACCTTTATTTCTTTGTTTGGCTTATACGCATAACATTTTCAACTGTATGTGTTAGAATTTGACGTAGACATTAGCATAGCGATAAATATAAACTTTTTGACGTATTTTCTTTATCGAGACAACTAAGCAAACTCACCATTGGCGTGGGAAATACAATTCACTCCAACCAGCAATGGTCATACACGTGTTTCTTCATTCGTAATTAACCTTATTTAAGGTTTTTGTTAACTACTCAAACCTGGTAACAATTAATAAGATGTGGCTGCTTTATATTAAGATAAATGTTTACGATATTAATTGTACTTTGACCTTGTATTGTGTACTTAATATTCAAACTAATATTAGCCAACGACAAATAAATTCAACATGGCTTTTATTCAGCTGGAACAAGCATCGGCTGCATTGGGCGTCCTGAGTCCATCTTCATTCTGGAAATAACGTAAACTTCCGGTGTTCTGTTCCTACTGCCGAGTTGATTTTCCTAATACACAATTCAAACTTTGAACTTCGCTCATTGTCAAATTCCAAAACTAAAAGGTCCTAGGATATTTAAAGTGGTTGCAATTAGAATAATAAGGCCTGAAAAAGAAAGACACCACTTTTAAAATGGTTTTGTAATGATAGGTTCTTTCTGTTCAGTTTTTGCAGCACGGGTAATTCTTCTCACAGTAGTTATAAAAAAAAAAACAAAAGTACTTACATTTTTAACAATAAATTACTATATGAACATGACTTTTTTAGGGAGAAACCTTAAGCGTAAGAGTGGACAGAAAAATTATACAACAAAATATACACTGCTATGTAAATTTAACATTTCTTGGAACATGTGCACTATGATTCAATTAAAACCTGTGGACATCTTCATTATTTAGTAATACTTTTTTAACTTATGTACAATTAAGGATAATACGTGTTATTTCCTCAATTGCTTAGGTTACATTCTACAGTTTTCTAAATGATTAATAAGGCTTCTTGTGTTTAACCACGAAAAGATTAAAAGACTGTCATAATTAAACTGATAGGAGTATTTTCATACATATTTCAATATAATCACCCATATTTCACATACATACTTTTAGTTAAGCTATCATTTGTACCGTTAATTGGTTAATTAAATTTCATATAATGTAAATTTCGCAACCTAGTCAGCCAGTATAATTTAATATTATTTTTATCCAGTGTTCCTTAACTAAATTATGGGCTGAGTAACTACCTAATTGGCACGCGTATGAATATTTTCTTCTAACCCTTTGTAGCAGCCCAACTATGTGACCGAGCAGACCTCGCGCGATTTGTCCGTAAGTAAAAGTTATCTTTTCGTATTATTAAATTAGCCCTTTGATGCCAAACATACAAAAAATGAATGTAACGTAAAGTAAAGTTGTAAATAGTAAAGTAACGTACCCTTGAAGATATTTTATTTGCTTGATTGAGATAGATAAAAGTTGTGGCGTCGTCCTTAATGGCGAAGACGTTGTTATAATAAGTAATTTGTATCATTAAATGGCTAATACCGTCGCGAATTTGTTTTAGGCGAGTTCACGTAGCTCAAGTAGCTGATGTATCTCATGTGTTGTTTGAGTAGATGGCTACCACTTTCCCAACTTCTACTCCTCTTCTAGAAATAACCGTTCTTAGACTACAGTTTCAATGCCTCGTGCCAAGACAGACACTAGGGTGGTGAGTCTACATATTGCGAAGGGAAGTTAAGTCTTATTGTTTTATAAAGTAAAACATCGTAGGCATAATTCCATAGAACACTGGATATTTTAGGCCCACCTAGAAAATATACTTTTTTAGTTCTTGTATACTAAATGGCAGCAACGTGGCAAGGCATATATTTAATTTAACATCCAAAAGTGGTGCTTGTAAGTTTCACAAATTAAAATATACTTATAAGTAAACTTTGCAATTCGAGTATTTATTACTACGACCTCAGAAGTCACCAGCCCTATGTGTTATCGTCAAACGGTAAACATTCATCAAATTTGTATCGTAATTATTAGACAATATCTTATTTAATCTTGATATAAAAACCATAAAAACCAAAAATTATTGATGAAATGGAAGTAATAACGTTATTTTGACAGATTTATGGGATTAAGGCAATGATTGTATTATTTATAAAATATATAGTAAGTATATAATTGGTGAAATGTACTAATTATTTAACACGTATATCCTTTACATCCATTTTAAAATTTACAGTTTACACATCTTCTAAACATGCACTAGATGTTTAGTTCCAACCATAATTCCAACATTGTTCAATATATATATATATATAATATATATATATATATATATATATATATATATATAATGTGCAGTGCCACTCACAGTTTTTATGATAGCAATATAAATGTAACTGAAGTCTCTCTTCACGTATAACTAATACCAGCAACAGTTTCACTATACCGTATTTACTTTATATATAAGACTTCTTTGTATTGCAGTCTTTAGCAACTAATAACACCATACACTATAAAACAATGTACATTGTTAACAATGCTAATTTTATTTGTTTCATTGAGTCTGAAATTGAATGAGTATTACCAGATTAGTAGCCACAGTAGCAGCCATCGATGTCAACATTTGTCTGTTGACATTCAAAAATCCTCCTGCAGAAAACTCGAGGTGTTTCTTTGTCAACTGGAACAAAAATGAATTCAACTGTTTCCTCAGTCCCGGGTTTATATTTGGGTTGGTTATCAGCTTGCTGATTACTGGTTTCGTCTCCTGAGCCACTCGAGTGACATCAGAGCTTGAGGAGACGAGCATCCATAGGTAACATGTCATAGACAGTGTCCAAAATATTGCTATGATAACTCCTGTTTCGTCTTTAATTACAAGATGTATGAAGATCAAATATAGACAGGAAGTGACACGTAGAAAGCCATAGAAGATGGAGGCCAGTAACGGGTCACTGTAGAAATCATTGGCTTGGCCTACAGCATCACAAAGCAAATGGTAAGCGATCATGAGAGAGTTGATCCTGTCATTGACGTTACGATCCTGATTGTGACGTATATGTGGTGGATTCCGTTGTCGCATTGACTGTCTATAAATGTCATTGTTCACTTCTTGTGTAATATTCGTGTGGATCATTCTAAATCTTTCGGCTATGCAGTGAGTGATAGGTTGAAAATGGATCAACATACAAGTTTGTTCACATTGTATGATAATGAAACTAACTGTATTCAAGCCATTCATTATTAGAGCTGTGTGATTTTCTGCCAAAGATACGATGTTGTCTATGCGTACTACTTGAACTAATATTGGAGCGACTACTGAGATAGCAATGAGAGCACTAGTTTTTACACTCAGACCAAATGTAGTTGTCTCCAGTTGAAGTTTTTGATCAAATCTATTTAGACTATTGCAGATGTCTAGGAACGTTGAATACTTCCTGCCATAGCTGTTGAACATTATTACTTTTATCCATATGATAGAGACCGAGATTACAGTCGCAGTGAAGATAGTAGTGTTGGATTCTTTTTTAGCTGCTAGAAAGGAGTATCTGTTTGTAGTGATCATGTAAATGTTGAAACCGTAAAACGTTACTTGAAATAGAGTCACAATCAAGCCCCAACAGAAAACTGCTGGAGAAAATGTCAGCTTCTTAGCTCCTGACGGTTGTATCGTATACTTCAGAGGGAATCTCATAAATACTTGGCAAAATAAAAGATCTCTTTCCGAAATAACATTCATATTGACACGAAAACTAAGTTTTACAGTGTAAATAATTCTATAAGTATACACATGTATTTCAATATTTATAAAGAGTAGAAAGTTTTAACGGGATAGTATTACATTATAAAAAGCTAGTATAATTAGGGGGTATATTTTGAGATATGTAAAAATGTAACATATTTCATTTTCCTAAATTCGGGTTATAACGAGTGTATGTGTGTATCGATACAAAGCAAAACATAGTAGTTTAAACATCACTGTAACCATCGAGTGTCTTGCTTAATACCATACAATAAAACGATTTGTATACTCAATATCTTCTAGTGGCTGTCAATATGACTGAGTTGATAAATTTTCCATTAAAATAAAACCAAACCAATATTCATGAACTTTTTCACGTGTTGCACACTTCATCGCATCATTTTGTTATTGTATAGTTCACAATAGGTACACGTGTGCGATTTCAAAAATGTATATTGAATCTATAAAGTTTTAATTAAAAAAAACCCATTAAAAATATGATTTCTCTATCATACTCATACAGTTTAAATTTTAACAGTTACAATTTGTGTTTTATAATTCAAACATCCATAGGAGTTGACATATGATTGTGACCTCTTGAACTATTTATTTCTTTATTTTCCGATGTAGCAGAACAATGATAATTGATACTCATGTGCATAATGCTCTAAAGAGAAAAAGATGGGTTCATGAAAATCAACAAACGATATGCCTAGAAATGACGTTGTAACCTCTACAAGAAATATATTTATGTTCTTCTAACACTTGATCTTCTGTCCTATAAAAATTAACATTGTCACACACGTGACTTACGCACTCAATATAAGGCTTATCATGAAGGTCTAATATACAATAGGTTTAAATGTGGTTGCGACACACAGATGAACTATACTTTTTATATATTTTATTTCTATAAATTAGTTTCTAATTTCACAGATAAGGCGGTATCCTGTATGTTACTAACACTAGTATAGTGCGTTATACATAAATCACTCACATACGAATTGCCCTACGTCAGTGTTATGTAGGTTACATAATGCAGTTGGATTATTAGCTAGATAGCTAGGGAGTAAATCTGCTTATATCTACTGACACAAACAACCTAATATTTCGTAATGTAGGAACCACGTGGTATTAACTCTTGAAAGTACATTTCTTAATTGCAAATAAATCAATATATCACGTCTCAGGTGCTAGGGGAATCAACAATAGACCTTTCCGGGGCATATTTATAAATGTTTTCGTGGAAAATTGTGACAGAGCTGTGGAAGGTTTTTACATTTAAATGGTCGGTTTGTTCATCATTCATGTATAATGAATTGTGGGGATTTATAAAGGTTCAGTTTTTTGAGTACTCTTTCTATTGATTTTAATTTTTTTTTAATGTTTCCATTTCTTGCAGGATGCATAGTTGAAAATGTGAAAAACATTTAAGGGAAAGTTTCATTGACTAGATAAAATAAGATTATGGTATCAGAGAAAGTGGGAAACCCTAACCTGTCACGTCTCAACATTTAATGACATATATATATTTTTTTTTTTACTTTAAAATTTTCCTCTCCAATTACGTAAAGTCTGCAGTGTGGTGTGATACATTTTTGCGAGGAATAACCGGATGAAGTGATAGTCTCAACTGAGTACAATATGAGAAAAGCCTAAAATTACTTCCAGTTTGAAACTATGCTTCTATGACACATAATCTAATAGTCCATCGATAACTTAGACATTGCGGTTTGGGTCTCTCCAGAAGTTTACGTCCTCAAAAGTGCAAGGCATATCGCGATGGGCCACTGTCCAGACACTGTCTCTGCATGGCATATTACTTCTGGCTAGTCTCTCTTATGCCTCGTCAAGCTCTATTTATATAGGTACAACCTGTTCCGCCGACTCTTCATTTCTACCTGAGTTAAAATCGTTGTTATGTTCTTCATTGGTTTGATTATCTGTCTAGATATTTTTTTAGTGCGATCGCCTCTCCAGGCGATGGCCTACCGGCTAAACACCTTCCCTATTGGCCACCGTGCTGGTTTCCTTGCTAGCACTGTATCTAGATTTGCACTTGAGCGTCTTTTTCTCTATGGGCTAGGAGCATTCTTTTAGGTATTATTATGATAAAACTATTTAGAAAGATAATTTTATCTGGTGGTTTACACAAAAAATAATACTTATGCTGAAAAACTCTTTCAAAATATGAGGCCAGTTTGAAATTAGAAATATATTTCAGTGTATAGCAATCAGTTTTAAATCATAAAAAACGTTGCTATAATTTCAATAAAACAACCTATAACCCAATAAATGATTACTATTTAAAACTTATGCGATTTATGTCTGAGTTTTAGCGAAACGTATTACTCAAAAGGCGCTGGAACCATTTCCATTGCGTCTGTCTGTCCGCACGATATCCTAAGAACAAACTGAACTGTAGACATAAAGTTGTGCATGATGCTTAGGTTTTAATCAGGCAGATTCAATGTTCGAGTATGTTAAATATCACTCCATGGGATTAAGTTGATCATGATTGATATTATGATATTTATTTTATAGATAACCATGATTAGTGAAACAAGGGATGTGTCAACTATAGAATTAGTAAATAAATACATTTTAAAAATAACAGATTATAATTGTACGTCATTTTTCATATTAAAACTTGTAGCTTTATACTTGAAATTTTCCATAACATTTCAAATAAGATACTAATAAGTGCTTTACTTAAATATATTTTAATGACATCCTTTTCCCAACTAAGCTAGTTATAACCTATTCATGTAACTAATACTGAACATTAACACATTGACTATGCTGGACCCACATTAGTACTAATCCGAAAGTCTTAAGGTCAGTACACGGCCTCGACATACCTTCATTCTTGTCGCAATGAAGGTTATCATTGATACGCTTTACATTAGTTGATATAAAATATATTTTACATAAGATGCATTCAAATAATTAACTTCGAATTTTTTATATTCAAAAAACCGATGAGGCACAAGATAAAAAAAACATTTTTATCAATTCAAAATGCTGCACACAAGCGATTGTGTGGCCCTTAAAAGGCATTACTTGAAACATTAAAACACTGCACACGAGGTGTTTTTGTCTAGGGTAATTATCTAGCCTTGAAAATTGCCTAAACGTAATTTTGTTGTTGCAGAAGAAGTTCACAGCTGCAGGTACTCTGTTCCCACATTTTCTGAAGCCGCGCCAGGAACTGTTTACTGTACAATTCGTACGGGAGTCCTGCATGGTGAAAATATTAGTAGATATAGAAGTAGAAGGGATTTTTATGACAATTAAAAGAAGTATCACGGTACAGCAATTAAATTCCGGTGGTATTAAAGCTTTCATTGGACTGTAGTTTTGTCGCTTTATATACAGCCTTCATCAGATAGACAATTTAGATTCATCTATATTATTTATTATCATTTAATTTATAATATTTAACTATTGATTAAAGTGAGTACAGTATGGTACGTAAAACTGTGTATGCTTAATCTTCATTAAACATTCAAATATTGTAATTGTTATTTTGTATTTTATTTTGTAACTAACTGAGCCTATTATTACTAAGTCATTTGCAGTTATAATCTAGATAACTAGCCTACAGGCCTGCATATTTTTGTTGCTAAGATCTGTAGCTACCAGGCATTCTTGTCAGTGCCATTTATACAGTAAGGAATTGCATTTCTACTTTTTTTACTAAGTTTTAGTACCATACTGTATTGTTTAGATCTAAACTCACGCCATCCATCATGTTAATACTTTTCAAGATAAATTTGTGTCTACAAGCTCTTAATGGATAATTTATTTTCCATTTTTAACAAATACTAATTGGTCATTAGTAAGTTTTAAGCTTGATAATTAGCTGGAACATATTTATTTATCCATTATACTATACCAATGAGTTGGGAACAAACACACCATACTTCAGTTGTACTGTGCAATTACAGTGTAATATACATACCATATTACTATAATACATACTATATATATTATATTGTTGCGTTAGGAACATATATGTTCAAGAGAGTTTCTTCCTTCCATACAATAAATTCAATCTTTAATACTTTACATTTTTTAAGAAACTTTCTGTGCCACAATTGCATTTTCTGATCTCTGCCACCCTTTTTTATAATAATTGGAGTGAATAAATCTATTTCATTATTTAATAAGTTGAAGAATTAAGAGTAATAATTTTAAGATTACCAGTTAAACACCACTTTTCCACCACAAAAATTTGCCACACTTAATCAGAGCTAGGAAATGTTTTTATATTCACCTCACACTCACCGCGGCGTTTCTTATTGCACAAGTTAGGAATGACTGAAATCAACTGCTGGCCGCAAAACGTGACTTTACTGCCAACAACTGAATAACATATTCTGTAAATAAACAATATTCAACCCTTTAGTCTTCTTTTGTAATGTTAAATGTGTTAAATATATATTGAGATTTCTAGCTTTTATTCAATTTTTAGTTTATAAAGGATCTCAGAAAATGGATGCCAACGATTCCTTTTATGCTTCAGTGAAAACAAAACAGATATTTTAACTTAAATTTAACTTTTAAATCGTTTAGTTTTATTAAATAGTTTTTAAATAAAGACCTTCAAAAAATCCGGCATTATTTTTCACAAACCCTGCCCTAACATTACCTACAGTCTTCTATAGAATCAAAATATCACCTGTTAATTTAAGAAAAAAGCGATCGTACAAAGTTTTGTCCCTAATTACAAGTTTATGTAAGCAAATTTCTTTAGAGATGTTTATGAGAATTCTTATTTACTTTTAATATAGGAACCTTGAATTTAACCTTTTAGTAAGAAGAGGATAAAATGTTCTAAATTCAAGAGAGGATAGCGTCACGAAATTTTTCAAAAAATGACTGTGGGGAGCAAACGTAGCATTGTACAACGTTTATAATTCCTAAAGTGCTGTATTCTAAATAATTTGAATCAACTTCTTTTGGAATTAAGTAAATTCGACGAGCTAAATAATAGTAGAGTTTGAAAAATATTGAATCAAAGATTCAATAATACCTACTGAAGAGATAAATATTTTTTATCGACGATTTGTGCTGAGATCCAAAGGAGTTGTTCTCTTAGTCATGAGGGCCAAATGGGCTGCACCTCGATCACTGCGTGCACATGTACGGTCTCAATCCATGAAATACGCAAGCTTTCATGAACAACAACAGCACTCCCGGTTAATAGGTAGTGAAGTCTGATGCAGATAACACCCGCGTCCCCATCGCCCATCCATTACTCTTCTACTGCTACAGAAACTGTCTGCCTTGTCCTCTCCAAGAGCATTGTTTCTATTACTGTGGCAATGCTATCACATTCACACTAACGACATGTCTACTGCTCCTTGATGTTCGGGCACTCACTACAAAGACTGGAGACTGCACTCCGACTCAACAGCCTTGTACAGTAGTGCGGCAGTGGTCGGTCCTACTCTCTGCTTTATTGTGCATAATATTATCTCTACTATAATAAACAAATACTCTTCTATCGCTACTAAAACTGCCTGGAATATCCTCTCCAAGAGCATTGTTTCTATTACTGTGGCAATGCTATCACATGCACAGTCACGATTTGTCTGGTGCTCCTTGATGTTAGGTTACTCACTACAGAGACTGGAGACTGCACTCCGACTCAACAGCCTTGTACAGTAGTGCTGTAGTGGTCGGTCCTACTCTCTACTTTATTGTGCACAATATTATCTCTACTATAACAAACAAATACTCTTCTATCGCTACTAAAACTGCCTGGAATATCCTCTCCAAGAGCATTGTTTCTATTACTGTGGCAATGATATCACATGCACAGTCACGATTTGTCTGGTGCTCCTTGATGTTCGGGTACTCACTCCAGAGACTGGAGACTGCACTCCGACTCAACAGCCTTGTACATTAGTGCTGTAGTGGTCGGTCCTACTCTCTACTTTATTGTGCACAATATTATCTCTACTATAACAAACAAATACTCTTCTATCGCTACTAAAACTGCCTGGAATATCCTCTCCAAGAGCATTGTTTTTATTACTGTGGCAATGCTATCACATGCACAGTCACGATTTGTCTGGTGCTCCTTGATGTTCGGGTACTCACTACAGAGACTGGAGACTGCACTCCGACTCAACAGCCTTGTACAGTAGTGCTGTAGTGGTCGGTCAAAATTATATATAATGTTTCAACGTCAGCTGCTCATGTTTTCTATCTTGGTTCTGTTATAACTGTTCCGAAAATAAACACGTTCACAGGTATTTTTTAATTTAATATTACTATTTAGTTACTATAATATAGTTTTGCTGTACAAATTGAAATCTGTCCTTACCGATTAGTTTATTAGAAGTATAAAATATCAGATGGAAACGATTTGCCATCGTTCAGTGAAAGAAACAATCAGTAACACGACTTTTCGAGATCTGCAGACGTAGGTGGTAGGTTGACGAATGCAGACGCACTGTAACCTGTATTCTGTAGTTCAGGTATAATAAGTAGTGTTGTGTTTAGTTTTCTATTAAGTGTATGTTTAGAGTTGTTGAAGTTGACATATAACATGGTGGTTGTCATTGCTGATGAAGGCATGTCACAACGCTCTACTATGATTATTTATTTTGTAATTATGTGTTAGGTTAGTTATTTACCTGAAGAAGAGATCAGATTGCAAATCTCGAAACGTAGTGTTACTGATATTTTGTTTCACAGATGTCCAGAAAATTCCTGTTTCCTTCACAATTCCTCCATCGTCAAAAATAATTATAAATATCAGATATAAATTAATCAAAATTAATTCTTTGTATTTATGCACATACACACACGCGCGCGCGCGCACGCGCGCACACACACACACACACACACACACACGTATATATATATATATATATATATATATATATATATATATATATATATATATATATATATATATTTCAGTTCAATAAATTACAAACTTCATACTAAAATTAAAAATATATTGTGTATTCTGAAAATAGTTATTAAATATTATTATAAATACCTTTACTTGCCAGCGATACTGAAACAATTTAATTTATACTTTCTTGATATTATATATGCGAATTTTGTATAACATTTTTCAATGTTTTCGACTATATGGGACAAAATTCACTGAACTGTTTTAACCGATGAGATAGAGTATGCATTTAGAAAAATACATTTAACATTCAAACTTGTTGCAATATATATATGTATATATATTACACTTACAAAAATATTATCTTAGTTTCAAAAACTTTTCTGATTTTTGTCCTGGTTACAAACTGTACTTCCTCCATATGTTCCATATATTTAAAGAATGTTATTCATATTAAAAATTGTTTTATTTGTTTATAAAACTTTTATTATTAATACAAGTATGGTGTTTTGAAATATATTAATTAACGCGTATATTTTTCTCTAGATACATTTTTAGATTTATTGCCTGACGCCTTTAATGGTCTTAAACGACACAATCCGACCGTCCAAAACTATATTAACCTGTTTTTGTGATTTTTTTATTTACAACTCCAATTCATATTTTAAGGAAACATGCTGTGTAAGTACAGGACACATAAAATATAACAAATGTAATAAAATATACTTATTTCCTTTGACCGTTAAATTTTAAACTTGTAATTGATTGTATCTTAATCTAGTATTTATTAAAAATCCATTTCTGTCGCATTTTGCAGATTCCTATATTCCGATGAGTCGCTGCAATGTATCTAATTTATTTCCCAGCACTTTATTTGCCATTTGGCAAACCGTTTGTTAAATGTTTAAATTTAGTTTTTACGATATTTTTATTGATTTTTACTTTATATTCTAAATTACCAATTTAACTTACCATTAAATGTGGAAAATACTTATTTGTGCATTATTATATAATAAATAAACATTTGTATTCAATATTTAAAAATGTATACACAAAAAGTATTTACTTCGTGTAAATAGAAAGTTAGTTACAAACGAGTTACCACAAGTAATGTCAAAAATTTTTCTTAGTAAATAAATAAATATAAACAAATTACAAGTTGATTACGTTTTTTTAATAATGACAGCACCAATATTTATAGTTTCGTAATTTTTATGCTCACTAGCACAAAAGCAAAAAGGAAGAAAAAATTTGATTTGGACATCAGGATACTAAAAACATACCAGTAATATATAATATCAAATATACTTGCCAGTATACACTAATAATACTATATTTTACAAACAATAGCACTATTATGAGACAAGAGCTTATGTCGGATCGTTGGCAAGTTTAATGCCCAAGGGAACGCGGGTAAAAACATACCAGTAATATATAATACTAAATATACTTGCCATTTTACAAACAATAGCACTATTATGAGACAAGAGCTTATGTCGGATCGTTTGCAAGTTTATTGCCCAAGGGAACGCAGGTAAAAAACAAACCAGTAATATATAATACCAAATATACTTGCCATTTTACAAACAATAGCACTATTATGAGACAAGAGCTTATGTCGGATCGTTAGCAAGTTTATTGCCCAAGGGAACGCGGGTAAAAAACATACCAGTAATATATAATACCAAATATACTTGCCATTTTACTAATAATACTATATTTTACAAACAATAGCACTATTATGAGACAAGAGCTTATGTCGGATCGTTGGCAAGTTTATTGCCCAAGGGAACGTGGGTAAAAAAATTCTCAGGATTATAATGCAATACAGATTCAATCCTGTAACATCACTATTTGTCACATTAACAACATAAAACAATCGAGAAGAATGTTCTCTGAGGTGGATCTTTGAAAATAATACCTTTATGTCCAGTGTAATTTAATGTTCGCACTTTATGTGCTGACCCTATCTTGGTATGCTCGATTGCTTCTCTTTATTTGGACTGAGTGTCCGTGACCCTAATAGATTGTGCCTTGCTGTATACACGCTTTGCTGTCCAGTCCCCGACCTGCTACGTTCAAACTTTCCTTCTACTTAGTGGTATAGCGCAATTTATGAAAGACATGCTAAGCTTATGACAGTTGTGTTGGCTTAAGATTATAAAATTGATAAAGTGAAAGTAAATAATAATCTTACAAGAATGATCCTGAATACTGAATACAATTTCTGTACAATAATTTATTTAATTACTGTTTATGTCGTTCATAAAGTCTATAATACCACAGGTTTAATATTTACTGGGCAAGCCTCAAGTTTTTAATTTGATTTACACATAAAATATACATATACTTAATTAGATATTCGAGCACTTGATCATAAGATAACGTGTAAATAGACCGCTTAACCTCGGACTTGATTTTATCAGCTGATTATAAACTATTAAATTAAGAATTTAATTAAAGAGTCTGATTATAAATTAGAATAATATGAACTTTCTGCTACCAAATTTATCTGCGGATATTCAAAATAGTACTGATTCTTTTTAGAATAGATAAAATCTTAACCATGAATAAATATATAATAAGTTGTTGAGAAACTATTAAAAATCAAAAGAGGATAGTTTCATAAAAGACGAAATATTTCATAAGTATCTCATGGTTTATGAATTGGTGGACGTGTATTTATATATTGAAAATCATTGTAAAATTATCTTATTAATAAACTAAATTAAATTAGTTAGATGAAATGAAATTAATAAACACTCCATAAGAAACTGCTTTGCTTTCAAAATTAGGTATTCTTAAACTGGCCTTTCATTTTAAAATGAGTTCATTACAATATACAAATAATTTTAATAACATGTTCATTCACGCTATGTATTGGTTTATGGATAGTATCCCCCCCTCTTATGGGTAGATATTGTTATTACAGGCCCAGAAGCTTAAGACCTCAACGAGGGTAGTTTATCAAGAAGTGTAAAACTCCCCTAAAGCTCGAGTTTCCTAAAGTCAAATCGGACCCCTGGGGAAAATTCCAGTTTCTGAGAATGAATTATTAAGTTTCACTTTAGCCAAAGCAAGACTATTAAACCATCTAGAACAGGACCTATATTGAAAATCTTCCAAACTTTAAAACAAAGAAACCCCTTAGAGGTCAGATTCCTGGTATCGTATTGTACCAGTAAATAACTTTCATTTGATATACTACTCCACCTATGCTCTCATTTAAGATTTTCTTCTGACTCCTTGCGTGCCATATTCATGACATGACAAAAATTAGTAGTTAATTGAAAAATTAGATTTATAGGTGCAGTAATGGTGTTCCAAGTTTTATTGTTTTACCTGTAATCGTTCGGGAATTATTAAGCACGTGTGGGACTTTTTACACCCTGTATAATGCACACATTACTATAGATCTTACTACGTTAAACATTACTTACTAAAACCTACTTAACATAAAGGCATTACAAACAACCACACAGATTATTTATTTTGATTATTGTTTATTAGTTTTAGAAATATAAAACTAGAGCAAGTCTAAAATTTAACTTTATGACCCAAATAGGTTTATGAAACACAGGGTTCTGAGACTCAAGGTTGAGACTTATATTGTCACTGGTTATCCCTAACCACTGAGATAATAAGATAGTAACACTGCAATACCCAGGTCCCCTTATATAGCCATCATTGTAATAAAACTGTACATAAATTATTTTATAAGCTGGTTTGGGGATTACTCGTATTAAAATTAACTATATATATATATATATATATATATATATATATATATATATATATATATATATATAGGTATAACTGCTATCACTATGCAATTCAGACACTTAATGTAATATTTTTAATAAATATTTTTCAATGGAAATACGTTTTTCAGATTTTTCCTATTTCTTGCATGTTATTTTTAAACTTGTATATTTCTGATAATTACTTAGAAAGATTGGGTAAAACAATTGTAATGGCTTAAACCAAACGAAATCAGTAATTTTTATGGAATTCTTAACTACTTAGGTAGATAAAATCGATTTTCTAACATAAACAATGTACATTGTATATCCCTCATAGTTAGCACAGTAAAAATAGACAGAAGTAACATTACTATTTTGTTCATTGGATGTATGGTTAAAAAGTAGATAAATACCTCATTGCACAACAGCATTGTTATAGCAACATAATAATGCCAGTAGTTCATTCAAATTCACTCCACATAGTAATCATGTATGCCAAAAGAATTCATCGTTAAAACAACGAAATAATACCTCTCAACATCAAATACTGACAGGTAATATATTAGTAAAATAGGTGGATTTTAAAATTTTTCCAAACATAACTCTCTGAATCCAAAACTACTCCAATCACAAATATATAAAATATATATCGTCTTTATTTATTTGAATAATGAATAAAAATAATACGGAAAATGCTTAAAAATTAATTTAAAACTAGTATCCAATATATTCAAATAAAGTTATTACAGAACAGTCGTTTTAAATTGTGTTGGTCATATAAAACATTTAACAATGGTTAATTTCCTATATAGTAAGTAGTATAACTGATTGTACTGTTGCCATATAATGAAGTACAAGCTTATAATTAGAACCATTAATTGGATGAGGTTCTGTGAGTTCCTCCGGCTATACAGCTTAATATACGAATACGCAATCCCTTGCCGCATTCCTATTTATCTCCGCATGTGTTACTCAATATAAATAAAAGGCTTTATAGTTTCCATTCAAAAAAGTCTGAAAGTGTACAAACATAACTGAATAATGCTTATTTAATGTACATCGATCTATACTAAACATAGCTTTAAAAAAGTTTCCAATAAGGGAAATTGATAAGTATGTAAATGCCAAGGTGTTATTTTAAAGTAAATAATTTAAGAGCCAACGCAAACAATGGAATGACTATTTCCTATTAGAACTAACTTTGAATATTTTGAGTAGGATTTATAACTAATTTAAAACCTTCGAAATCTTTTCATAGGTCACCATTAAATTGGGATCAATTGGGCTAATAAGTAAAATACTAAAATTATTTTTCTTATTAAACGTCCTTCTAGTATAAATCTGTTCAAGTTGAAAGGAAAGTGGCAGTTCCTATATTTAGTTAAGTAATTTTAAATACACTCTATTAATTATTTACAATTAGTATTTTAAGTTACTCTGTCTATAATTCAATTAACGGGATTCTGGTCTAATCTACTGAACTTTAGCCTTGTGAATACTAAGGACTAGGTACTTCATAAATACTATACAGGGTGTACATAAAGTCCTGCACGGGTATAATATTTTCTGAACGATAACAGATAAATAAACAAGATTTGGTACATCAATACTACACCTAAAAATCTACTTTTTGAAGGAACTATCAGTTTTCTGTAATATTATGGGGACGTCCCGCAAGGAGTCAGAAGGAAATCTTAAATAGGAGCATAGGTCAATATGGACATCATTTTAAAGAGCTTATCTAGCAGAGTTTAATGCCGCAAACCTCACTCAAAAAGATTGATCCAGTACAAAATGGCGGCTGTTCAAAGATTTTACTTGGTTACATTTTATTTATTAATAGCCATAACCCCAGTAAAGCAAAACTGCAACCAAACAAATATTGCAGCTAACTACTACATTATGCTTGTCAGTTGTACAGAAGTGAATTATGACATTAGTTATCCTCAAGGGTTACAAATTTGGTCCTAATATATTGATAACGGGGAAAACCTGATAACAGTAACAATTAGAAATCTCAGCGACCTATGACGATCGGAAACACTTCCTGTTTCCATAAAGTGTTGAACAGTTCTCCCTACAGTTGTTCTAGAAATTGGCTGCCTCTCGTGAAAGTAGTCATTAAATAAATGGCATGCTTCATCGTGTGATCGTCTGTTATTTCTCCAACCAACCATCATAAGAAGTGTTATACGTTCACGTTCGTCAAGCGACATGGTGTAGTTGAAGAACTACAAGCAATACGACAAACTCTTTTGTACTAAAGCGCACTGATAAAATGGATGGACAGCACTACTAAAACAAGAAAACTAGAATAGCCTACTATGAATAGACTGGCTAATAGGAAAGTCCTAACTGCGACCAAAAGATAAGAGATTTCTAATTGTTACTGTTATCAGGTTTTCCCCGTTATCAATATATTAGGACCAAATTTGTAACCCTTGAGGATAATTAATGTCATAATTCACTTCTGTACAACTGACAAGCATAATGTAGTAGTTAGCTGTAGTATTCGTTTGGTTGCAGTTTTGCTTTACTGGTGTTATGGCTACTAATAAAATGTAACCAAGTAAAATCTTTGAACAGCCGCCATTTTGTACGGGATCAATCTTTTTGAGTGCGGTTTGCGGCATTAAACTCTGCTAGATAAGCCCTTTAAAATGATGTCCATATTGACCTATGCTCCTATTTAAGATTTCCTTCTGACTCCTTTCGGGACGTCCCCATGATATTACAGAAAACTGATAAATTCCTTCAAAAAGTAGATTTTTAGGTGTAGTATTGATGTACCAAATCTTGTTTATTTATCTGTTATCGTTCAGAAAATATTATACCCGTGCAGGACTTTATGTACACCCTGTATAGTTTGGATGTGGGTTTCTTAGAAGGATGCATAATTCAATTGCCTACACAAAGGAATAACCGGGTTTTTTTGCATTTTCTCAGATCAAAATCAAAGATTCCAAAACTATTATAATTCAAAAATTATTATACATATACATACATATATATATATATATATATATATATATATATATATATATATATATATATATATGTATATATATATATATATGTATATATTGTACATTAAACATTAGTTTCGTATGTAACATTTAGATACATGTACAGTAAACCTGTTAGCAAAATAAATACTCTATAGGTATCTAAAAATTCTGCAGTATTCTTATAACACGAAAGCGCACAGTGCACGTTTATCTTATATTGTATTTAGGTTTTGCATTTTGCTTCTAGTTCATTTATGCCTGTCAGTGGTCCTTTATTTCCATCCATCCCTCTAACATATGTACATTTTATTCCACACAACACCGTCCTTCTTTCGCATTACTCCACCAGAAGGGGTCACAACTTACACGTAATGTTAAACGGTTTTATGTTCTAGTTTTGTTAATGGACTAAAAACAAGTACGAGAGCTGTGCACAAAAGGTGCTCATTGGTAAAATAGGTCCTAAAGACATAAAAATTTATTTTTAAATAAAACCTTCCCAAACCGGCATTACTCATATAAGGCTTGAGTGGTAACTATTTTATTTTGCTCTACATTTTTATCTCCGGCGCACACAGTTTTACAACTATTTCCATGATAAAATACAGAAATTTAAAGTAACACAGACTAATGATAACGTATATATATAGATATTACATTCTAAGTGTAACCTTAGATAAAGAATAAAACAGTATCAATGGTAACAATATCAATATCAACTACAATAATAATACTTAATTTAAACAGGTCTCAACATAAATATGATACGTTAAATAACATTTGATGAAATTTGAGGAGTCTAGGCTTGATAGGCTTAACTTGAATGTACATACTGTATTCTTAGCATGCCTATAGAACATGTAAGACTTATTTGGTATATCTATTATTGTTATAAAACGCAAACATAAGACTTTATCACAGAGAATAACTAGAACACAGATATACGAGTATACTTTTGAAACAAACATGTCATCAAGATTTATACAAACGCTATAATAAGTAATCCACAAATATTCTTACTGTATGTACAAATATTACACTTGGCCGTTTCCACCTGAAAAGTTTTATGAAAAGTCAAAATTGGTATGGAATTCAAGCAAAAAATTTTAAAGTACTTTTAAAAATTTTATTATTTATAATTGACTATTATTATGATAAGCAAAACAAATTTTTGTATGAAGTTTATTTTTTACGATGGAATGATTGTGAAGGAAACAATCCACGAAACGTAGTGTTACTGATTTTTTGTTTCACTTAACGATGGGAAATGTCCGGAAAAATCCTGTTTCCTTCAAGTCATAAAACTTCCAGGCTACGTAAAGAACTTAAGATTCCAAAACTTTTCTACCGTGAGAATGTTGAAATAAAAAGGGTTCTTTGACGATAAAAAAAAATATCCATGACCATACTAATATTGATCTAATCACCTGTATTATCTTAATCAGTTTATATTGTTCCATTTTATACTAAAAAAATTACAATTGCTCCAATCATTTTACATACAATTGAAAATGTTTTGTTAATACAACTCATATAAGAACATTGAAACATTCATATCATAAAAAATATACGTTTAAATATACCTATTTACTGAGTACACAAGACTCCATCGTTTTAAAATGACACGGAACTGCATATTGTCAATACCACACATTAAACTTATGAATGTAGAACATCTTAAAAAAGGAATTGCATGGGAAAAACCAAAAAGTAACTATTTAGTTACAAGAAATGCAATATTACACATATTGCCTAATCTATAAGTTTGAAGTATGAGTTAAACTTGAAATTAAACGTTGAAAATAGCCAACAATATTCAGTAATTAAGACCTGCAAAAGTTTCACAAAAAATAAGGACACGTACAAATTTTGTACACTTTTATAGAAGTACAAACAATATTTCCACATTCAATTAGCAAGAACCGTCGATTGTTATTGAAACATCATTATAACTTTTTAAATTGTAAAATAAAAGAACGGACCAATAGAAAAGTGAATTAATTATATAACCCTAATAATGACATAACTTGAAATAAATTTATTGAAAATGAGTAACGTTAAATAGTATCTAGACCTCAGTACACTGAATGAATTACTGCGGCAACAAATACTTATCAGTACATTTTGATTTGTCACTAAGAAGTATTCGTCATTTAATTGAATTCGTGAAAGAAGCACAATACATTATTACAATTTAATTGTGCTTAAATAAGAATAGTATTACTCACTGTATTCTTATTATTTAATGAGGTTGGAAAAATAACGACTTACTTAAGTTTAAAAGACTATATAAATAATGAAGTATGCTATAAATATACAATTTAATTCCAGTATAAACGGTCAACAGTACCTATGGTAATATATTTAAGAAAATATTTTAAGGTTTCTTAATAATAAAAATTACATTCACTGAAATATCAAAGGAAAATCTTTATAAACTTTTACATAAAAACTAATCTGACACTGAAATGAGTTACTGTGGTATAGGGATAATAGGTTAAATTATGTAAGTGATGATAAATACCTTAGTAACAACTGTCCACCCAATGGCTAATGCTCTTCTGGCGTATTTATAGCGACATATTACACACAAGCGTTAATGACTATTCAACTAAAACACACGGTGTAAAAAATCTACAGAAATAACAATTTTGCAACTGTGCAAATGTTTTAAATCTAAACACAATCTGAGTCCTGTATGCACATGTCAGTAAGTCTATAGTGTAAATAAATGTCCCTATTTGTTAACTGATAGTGCGTTGCCTCTCACAAGTTTCATTGAACTACCTGTGACATATACCAGCCACTTAGAAAACTTGTAGTACCTCGAGTTGCCGTAAGAGCGTGTTGTTGGAGAATACAACAGTTCCCAGGCCACACACGCAACTTTTGTAATGTTTCGTAATACAGCGCCAAATACTCCAGTGCCAAATACTCCAGACTTTGGATAAATAATAAAAAATTACATTTTAAATATTTGAATATTAGTATTGAAATAAACTAATAAAATATGAGCTACATGGAAGGACAACAGGATTTCGGACAATTGCCATGGTTGTAGGATACAAAAGGTATAACACAACGTTTCGATAATTGAAAATTATCGTCCTCATCAGGTGGAGGAGTTGATAATTCATAAAATATAAAGAACATATAGAAGTAAAGAAGGGAACGAATAGGCTTCCAACACACCCAAAAGCTGCTTGGAGTCCAGTCTAGGCGTTACCAACAAGGTGTTTTCAAAGTTTAAAAAATGTAAATAACACAAACACAACGTCAAAAAAGTAAATAAGGAAGAACTTACTACGAATGTTTCGACACGACATTAGGCCTACCACGCACACACGGTTCTGACTAGTGATGAGAAAATCATATACTTAAAACTCTGCGTTGAGTGTTTCTAAAAAACCATATTGAAGTTGTTGTTTTTCCTTCTAGTAATCCATTGTTTCCTTGTTACTTGGGATTGGCCTGCCAAAAGGTAGGGAAATCCTTTGTCTACTTGTGCCTCATACACATATGTCATACCCATGATTTACGAACTTCAGAAAAAATACTATACATTTGTTTACTTGCTACTTCAATCCCAACTGAAATATTCTTTTCTACCTCAGATTTTGTCACTAACGAACGTAGAAATAGATTGAAATTAAAAACCTCAGTCATATTTTGTTTATACAAAATATGAAATAAACATTCATTTTTGTCTTAACTGTTTAAAAATTTATCTATAAATTAAATATTGTACAATTATATATTTTTCATGTTTTAAAACTTTTAATGACTTCTTAAATATTTTATATATATATATATACATTCATTTATATCCCTCCAATGAATACTTTTTTTATGAGTATGACTACAGCTCTTGAATAGTGTATTTGAATACTATTAGTCCAAAAGAATGAATGCTGTAGGTATGAATTCGATTTTTCCAGAAATATTGTATTTGTTTCAGGTTCATTTTGAGGTATTCAAATACGTGAATACCCGGGCTGTTTTTGAATACTATTCGATTTTCTCATTACTACTCACGGCCGGGCGGATAGTGGAAAGGTTGAAATGTGCAGCTGCTACGTTACTAGACGATACAATGAAAACTGAATTTTCTCGTTTAAAATATTACAGTTTTAGTTCTGTTTTGAAATGTGTATATATTTATATTTTATACATCCTTCGAGAGTATCGTGTTTACGGCCTTTCTTGCAAATTTAAGACTTTTGTCAATAAGATGCTGGACAAAAGATCATTTTTGTTCATTTAATCGCAGGTTGGCGCAATTTTCCAGGTTTGGGTAATACCATGTAAAAGCACTGGTGTGTCATCTATATATATATATATATATATATATATATATATATATATATATATATATATATATCTTTGGTAGAACAGAATGTGTAAATTAATTTTATTTTTATTTGAGAAGATATACTCTGTATTAATGTGCATTAGATCAACATGAGACAAAGGTGAACCCATCGCTAATCCCTTGATATGGCTAAGAATGACTCAAACTATTTTCAACTATATTAAGTGGTACGGAAACCGGCACGTAAGTGTATAGTTTACACCCTTAAAAGATACTAGCATCTGGTGGGGTAATATTTTTTAATTTCTCGTTCTTTCTATAACATTGTAAGAGTACTTAACGAAAAAGTTGTAATCTTAAATGCAATTTATTGAAATCTAATCTAGTTATGATAATATATTTATTGATTATAATAATATAAATATGTATGCCATGAATTATTCTAAACACGTCTATAACAAAAATGGAATCCTCGGTATCATTTTATATAAACACGTAAAGGAATATGCCAAACATTTAAATGAATATCAGGCAGGATTCTTTGATATATAGCGATTGTATGTATATAGACCGTGAAGGGAACCGATAAGAGAAGAAACTGGAATGTCTGTACCACCCATCCCATAAATTATCCTTTATAGCGTCCAGGTGTCAACTTCTCCCGCTGTAGTCAAGTTTTTCTCCTATAATAATCGATATCTTAAATACTGATCAGCGTAATACTTTGTTTTAAAATGTTATTTCTTACCTATTCACTTTACTGATTAATAAGCATTGTAAAATTCTAAAAATCTTGCCATGGACTTGTATACGTTACTTAGACATGAAAGTAGATACGTTTTATTTATTTTTTACCTACTCACTTTACTGATTAGTAAGCATTGTAAAATTCTAAAAATCTTTCCATGGACTTGTATACGTTACTTAGACATGAAAGTAGATACGTCTTATTTATTTATTACCTACTCACTTTACTGATTAGTAAGCATTGTAAAATTCTAAAAATCCATTTAATTTTGTACGTTACTTAGAAATGAAAGTAGATAAAATTTAGAAGAATATAAACCTTCTATACTAAATAATTGGATTTTGCGTTATTTTTATTTCACCCAAAAACGATATGTGTTCCATTTTAAAACTATTCAATGTTATAGTTTCCATTTCTCATAATTTTAAAGATTTTTTTAAATTTTTTTATTTGTCAAGTTTTTTTCACTCATTTTAGTTTCCTGGTTGTAAAGACGCTAAATAGAAATAGAGTAAATTTTTTTGTAGGTTGTAGCCATATTAAAATAAAAATTGGACCTTTCTTATTTTATGGAAATCACAAAGTTTAATAATGATTTTCTAACAGTTATAGAAAACGGAGCCTGTAATGAATGCCAATTACCCCCAGTTGTGTATTGTTAAATTGTTACTATTAGGGTCCTAATGATATATCAAATCTGTATATACCTATTTTAACCTATTTTTATTTTAAGGCACATCCTTTTTAACTGTGTAGATTAATGAAACTCAAACTGAAATAGCAAACGCGTGATATTTACATTCACATTCTCATGTGTTTATGTGGATTAATTTATTGTACTTGGTGTGCATAAAATCAATGTTTATACTTCATTTGTTAAAAAGTCATTTTTTGGTTACAAAAATGCTCTCATGGTAAGAAGGGTAATACTAACATCTACACTGAGAATCCACAACGCGAAATATTGATATTTCCTGGCATTTCCCATTGATCATAGGCAGTCAGTTAATGAATTAATATAAACTCTTTTAAATAACTATTTTAATATATTACTTCGATACGTAAACAAGAAGTCTATTTAACTGTTACAAAAGCATTAAATATATTTTCCAATACTGTTATGTTTTTTTGTATCACATACTTATAGTTAGCTTTTCTTAATGTACTGGGGAGGGGAAAGGATGTTTTTAATGAAATATTTTGCTTAGTAAAGTATATTGGATTTCGTCAAAATAATTATGTCTTGTAAATGATTATATCATTTAAATAAACTGGCTTTGTTATTTTTTCTTTTGAGGCTGAAGAGCACAAGTATAAAAAAATACCATATTAATTTAGAATAATATATTTAGAAGTAAATGAACGTTTAGACCTGTTTAATTTGGTCCAAATATATAAAAACTATTCATACTGACTGTTTTTATTCCATTACGTCCTTCCACAAAATTCCTCTTTAAAATTTAAAGAGGTTAACTAACTGTACTCACTCCTTTCTTTAAAAAGTTTACTCAAATCCAACGTTATACCTCGCTATTAACTGAGCATTATTATGTATCATGTTATGTATGCAGTCAAAGAATGTGTCAGTCAGTTCCTTTAGCTTTTGCACTGATACTGATACTGACCTTGCTTAAATACATTTTGCTCTAACACAGTGCATATTAATGTAATAAACCAACAGTTTTAGCTTAACATTAGTTTTTAATATATTCATTGAAATTAAGTAAATAAAATACAGTAGCATATTCTTTATTATAAGCATTTCTGTTTAAATTGTGTTCTTCTATTTATTTAAATCAATAAAACATGTTCGCTCTTATTCACCAATCAAAGTACATTAACACTAACATAGAATTTCCTTCCATTTACAATAGATAATTCTAAAAAAATATGTAATTGGGCACACTAAATATTATAAAGTTCATCTTGGGAAGTGTAATAATTGATTATAGAGCCAGAATGCTTTTACCATCGAATAAGTTGTCGAATTTGCAATAAATTGTTATACGTGCTGATGAAATGTCAAACAATACATACAATGGTTAATTAAATTTACGTTCGACCAAAAATATTATATAAAACATAACACTTACCTTATGTGGTGTATATCTTGTGTGAACGTCTGAAGCAATACTGAATTTAGTCTGAAGTATATCTTCCTCTTTCTAAATAATAAGACATAAATAAATATCGCGTTACAGTTTTGATATCATGAAAACTGACTTTCCATTGTTTTATGCTAATTAGCATAACCAATATTTTACGTTCCTTTTTTCACAATAGATAAAGACAGATACTAAAATTAATCACGCTTTATATCAGTATAGTCGACTATTGTTATCTGGTTCCAGTGGTGAAATACATAATTGAAATCTTATCAGACCAGTGTGAAAGTAATAAAATTTTGAGTATGGTTTTCTTTAAAGATTTCCCACAAGAACTAGACCTTACTGGATAATTAAATTTAAATATACTGAATACAAAAGCGTAATATAAAATTGAATTAAAACATATTTTTGCAGCAGATATACACAGGATGGTTTTTGGGATATAGCCACAAAACTAACAAGCAAAGATGGTCATAGGAACATATGTACTATCTCGTTTTGTTGGTTTATATCCCTTCATATGTTTTTTCAAGTAATATTTTAAAATTTTAAAACGTGTTCGAGAGTAGAACATTAGAGTTTGTATTTATGTTATTAAGTGAATTAAAAAGTTCATTTAAAAAATGTTTCAAAATATATTATGACTTTCTGTTCTTCTAATTGGCGCTATTTACAATTATTCATAATTGTATATCTCTATAACTGTTAATTATAAATTACAGGTGAAATAATACTCATTTGTTTTTTATATAACGATTGGCGATCAGTGACACTATTTATATCCATAAATTAGTAACTATATGTAATATAGCTTTGTATAACAATAAGAGGTACGCTGATATGCATTTAGCGCATGCCGCCGAATGGGGGGTGTGCTGAATCCAAGAGCAAGAGGTCAGATAGAACAGTTTCCTGGCTGAAATATCCTTGATCGCAGAACTGAATATGTCCATCGCTGTTACAGATTTGCCTTACTAAAGAATTAAAATCTGCTTTTTTCCGTTATAGAAACCTATATATATATAAAACAGGCCATCCGATATAAATTATAGATATGAAAGTAACAATTCTTTTTTTAAACATGATCAAGACATCCATTTTATTATAACACGAGACTATTGTACAGTTAAATAATTAAACAGTTTCAAGGTAAATCACAAACAATAACAGTATTTTCCGAGATAATATAGCTATAAGTATTTAAATAGAAATAGTACAGTTTAAGTACATATTAAAATATTTATATTGCACTTTTGAGTGTTTTATTCAGTTGTGCGAATACTTTGTAGGTTAAATTTATTTAATTACATAAAGTAACATACTTATCTGTAGTGCACAAGTGCTCAGGATTTTGCAATAGGAAATCAAATATTCAAAATAGAGAGCTGTACACACACACACACCACACACACACACACACACACACACACACACACACACACACACACACACACACACACACACACACACACACACACACACACACACACACACACACATGAACACACACACAATCTCGCGCGCGCGTAATAATGATTATTTGGTTTTAATGTATGTTACTGTTACAAAAATATGATTTACACGTCATCGGTGTATAATAAAAAGCTAAATAAATGTATGCATATAGTTGGAACTTTATATTTTATACATCGAATTGCATTTTGATCTCTAAAATGTTATTGTAATACAAGTTTGTAATGTATGACTTTATTTTTTCCCTATAAAATTTTGGAGCTAAATGCTATGAATAATCTTTAATGTGTTAAATTGTAAACAAGGTAAACGGAAAGAAAAACCCAAGGTAGGAGTATGAGCTGCGTAACAGGTTTCGCTCAAGTTATAAATCAACGGTTCTCTTCATTCTCTAAAGATCCTGTGGAGAGATAGATAGACACAGACAATAGAGAGAAGAAATGTGTGTATCCCGCCAGCAATCAAAAGAGAAATTGTGTCAGCGCACTGAGCGATAGGCTGATTGTTCTAAGGGACGGACTATCGCAATGTAATTAAGTCTCAAGGGCGTTTTGTGCACACCGGGAGTGCCAAGAGGTCAACCAGTTTACAGTTTCAGCAGTTCTACAACAGCCGAAAACAACCGACTGGCAGTAAAAGAGAAGATGTTCAGCATTTCCTTCCTGCACGTCACACTGCCTACAGGGCTCCGGGAAAAAGGCAACTCTGTGAAGATGATTCTGCAGATGACCATTGCGCGCACTCAGATCCCCGACATGAGACGACAAGAATCTACCACAAACGGGGAAAGTGACTGTAGCACCAGCCTCCTCATCCTCAGACAAAGATGTAGCCTCCACCTTATCTCATGTTTAATGTAGTGATTTCACTTCAAGACAGCTTTAGTGGATGGAGGAGGTGGATTTACACCTAAGAATTCCACAGAACCGTTGAAACCTCATAGTGTTAGACATCGAGCCAACATCAATCAAGCTCAAGATCTCTCCTTCCCACACACCAATTCATGATCAGGAACACAATAAATAGTTACATAGGTGATAGCGCTAAAGCTAGAGAACTTTTAACAAAACTCCATTGTTGCGTGCATCATCAACGAATTCAGTATTTTATATATTGAAATGAGGCTTCTTGGAAAATTTCAAGTCTATAGCTTGGTCCGTTATTTAGAATAGGGTTTGACCCTAAGACACCACCTCCCTTGGTTCGGTTTCCCTACAACGAACGTAACCTTGCCATTCACTTGTAGAATGTTTAGAATAAGAACCGTAAAGATGCGTTAAGAATTGTGGCCGTAATCGTGAAATTACATTGATATGAATGTTAAAATTAACTCCCTGCAAAAAACGGAATGGAAGTCTATAAAAGCCATCTGGCGAAATTGCTCTATACCTAGCCTCACTAGTAAATTGCAATAAATTTACAGGTGTTCATTAAAAAAAACATGAAGTTACTAACGAAAACTTCAATTCAAATATATTACATTGGCCATCATTTATCTGGCGTTCCGGTTATTTCCTAAAAATGCTCGTGGCCATGAATAGTGTTATATTCATTTTTTATATAAAAGGTTAAAAATGGGGTGAATATTCTTCAACTCTTCTGACGTTTGAGATCAGTCAAACCAACTGATTATATTTATATTATATATTATATGTTTAAATATAATAAAGAAATACATACTGCCAAGGTAAGAGAAAGATCAAAAAAGTTACAAAGAAGTTATAATTTACCATGCACAAAATAATCTAATCACATTAAAATAAAAAAGACTATTTTCTGTAGCCTAGACTGTTTGTTACAAGTTTTACAAAATATTAAATAGTCATTAATAAAAAATAAGCAAACTTTTTATCATCTTTTAAGTAACATAAGCCAAAAATTATAGATTCAAAAAGAATTTATATAAGCGGTATAAAAGTTAAACTGTAAATGATAATTCTTATATAATTTTACTGTTTCTAATTTTTAACATCTGCACCAAAGAAAGTTTGTGATTAAAAAAAATTCTGCCGTTTTTTTCTATGAGAAATTACTTTATCATTGAATTCTGTAAATATGTACATTCCCTTATCAATATATTACATCATGTAACATCAGTTTTCGTAGGTGATTTGGTACTATAATATTAAATTGCCGCTTTTTCAGGACCAGACTTTAGAATAAACCTTTAATTAGGTATTAGTGTTGATGGATATCTGCAAGAACACAAGCACAAGTATGTAATACTAACAGAGTTTTTATAATAAAGCAGTAAAAGCAGTGTTGGTAAAAAGTGAAAACTGTAAAAAGGAGGATTGTGTGGTGCCGGAAGGTATCTTTGACTGTCAAAATAATATCTGGCCATCTCGGTAGAAACTTCTCTTTACGTAACACATTACGATGTAACGCGCAAACTTTGAAATTATAAACGCAAAAATAAATTATTAATTAGTTTATTTTAGGGAATAGATTTACGAGCATATTATGTTAGCGGCTTTCACACACTTATCCTATGGAATGTCTGACTGACACTTAACCGAGTTTTAAAGTATAATAACTAAATATTGTTATTCATTCTCGTTTACAATATTTTTTAAATATCCCTGCCTACCTTTACATATACATTTATGAATTATAAATTACCATAAGGATTGATGCAAATATTTAATTCATTTTAAATCTGCGCACGCGTCGATTAAAAGTTACATAAAACATAAAAAGCTAGATGCTCTTTGATAATTTTCACCTAATATTATTTAGTTAAAAAATCAAAATTCTTTATTGCGAAGTATGACAATTTTTACAATAATTGTATTACACTCGTCAGAAAAATATGGTTTAAGTTGCATATCTAATATTTCTCAAACTTTTCACAATTTCTGTAGCCACTTTTAAATTACTAATCGGAAAAAAACTCACCAACCGAGTAAAAAGCTTTCTGTATGAGATAGTAAAATATTAGTTTTTCGAATTTTTTTTGGTTATTTTCCATTGTAATATTTTGCGGTAGCCTGTTATATAATTTTGGCCCCATACTCTGGGGAAGTGAGGCACTAAGCTGAAGTCGGTGGGGAACTTGCCTATGTTGAGCGCTAGGTCTTGTATTGTAATTGTGGACGTCCGAACCAATTTGGATGAAACCGTATTTCAATTTGTAGTGCACAAGCATATCGTAAATGTATCGGGAGAGTCAAAATTCTATACGACTGACAAAATGTTTTACATGACGCTCTCCTACGTACGCCGGCTATTATACGGACGGCTCTTTTTTGCAAATAAAATACTCGTAGAAACTCCCTACGTGACGCTGAGCCCCACAGTATTATACCATACCGCAGCTTTGACTGAGGGAGGTGTAGATTAGTCGTAAAAGAAAATGATTTTGATATTGAGAATATCTGCTAAGTAAAAACAATTGTGATGATAATTTTGAGCATAGCATGTCTATGTGCTTTTCCCAAGTAAATTTACTATCAAAAATTAATCCCAAGTACTTACAATCTGATTCTAAAGGCAATTCGAATTCATTCATAACGATCAGTGGACCGGTTTCTGAGCTAAAATAATTTGAAAAAGAAATACTTTTGGTTTTTGAGGGATTAACATGTAAATTATTTCGATTTAAGTATTGATACAACTTTGTTAGTTGTAAGAAGCAGTTGATCTCTATATGCTCTAATGATTTAGCTTGGAAGATTAAGGCGATATCGTCCGCGTACATAGTACTATGTAACTCTGGAAAATTTAATGTTAAACTGTTTTATATATGATAAAGAATATCGGCCCCAAAACGGAGCCTTGGGGAGTACCAAAATTTAATTCCAATTTATTACAATTTAAATTTTTAACCTGAACACTTTGTGTTATATTTAGTACAAAAGATTTAATCCAGTTGAGGGCTACTCCACGCACTCCTAGGCGACTTAGTCTTTCAAAAAGCAATTCATGATATAGGCAGTCGAATGCCTTTTGAAGATCAAGAAATACCCCCACAGATTTACATTTTTTATCTAAAGCGTCGATCGCATGGGTTGCAAATTCTGCCATCGCACAACCTGTATTTTTACCTCTAACGAATCCATATTGTTCTTTACATAATAAGTTATGGTGGAAAAGAAAATTCAGCAGTCCATTAGCAAAAACATGCTCAAATATCTTGGAAAATGTTGAAACATTTGCAATTGGTCGATAGTTTTCCGGGATACCCGTATCTCCGTCCTTGTATACAGGCCCGTACGATAGCTTATTTCATTTCCTGCGCAAAGCAAACTTCCATCAAAGAGGAGTTTATAACATTCGAAAGGGGTATAGATAAGGCATTTGCACATTGGCGAACTAGTTTACGTGATATACCATCGTATCCGGAAGCATTTGAGTTTTTAAATTTCATTATTATTTTTTAAATTTCTCTGGGGTCTGTAGGAGTTAGCATGAGCGTACTAGGACAAGTTTTATCATATTGAGACTGTACCGTCAGTTCCGGTATGATCGAACTTTTATGTTTACCAACATTAGCAAAAGATTGTTGTTTAAGATTTCCGGGTTCGGCATGTCTTGATCTATTATTTTCCACGCTTCTTTACCTAAATAATTATCGGTATAGCGTAAAGGTTCGTACAAATAAGCCACTTTAGCAACCTTTATAACCTTTCGGTAAATTTGTATATAATTTTGGTAGTATTCTAAAAAATGTTTAGTCTTGTTAGTTTTTTTCCTATAATCACGTTCTTTAAGTTTTCTCGAAGAAATTATTATCTCCTTAGTAATCCAGGAATTTTTCCCTTTTCCTTTAACGTTTGGTTTTGTTTTGGTGGGACAGGCTATCGAAAAATAGTGATTAAATATATTAATAAAACTACTAAATTGTCTCCGGTATTTGAATGATCTTTCAAAGTTTCTCAAGACTCATTATTTAGTATATAATTTAGTATTCTCAGATTTTCCGGGTATGTATTAGGTGTAGCGCAAGCGCTCTGGCCTGAACGAGTAATTTTGGCGGAGAAATTCGGAGGTGAAACTGTGATCAACTGAGCAGTGATCGGAAAGTCCTGTACTGATTACGTCCACTTGCAACATATCAGCGTTAATATTCGATAAGACATGATCAATTAAATTTGAAGAGGTACCTGTTTCTCGTGTTGGTGAGTTTACAAATTGCTTTAAATTAAACTCTCGCATTAGGTCCTTTAGTCCATTTGTTTCAGGATTTTTAACAAGCCAGTTTAAGTTCAAATCTCCTACAACAAGGCATAGCTTTCTATTACTTGACAAATAGTTCTACAACAGCTGGTAAAACAATTTGAAAAACATATTTACATATTACATATTTATTAGAATAGTGAGGTGACCTATAAATACCAAACAAAAATATCTTTTCACCATTATTTAAAATTATTTCAGCTCCTGACAATTCTAGTGACATTTCTTTAGAAAATCTATTTACATGAATCATATTTACATTAATTCCATTTTTACATAAGATAACTGAACCTCCACTACTTTTGTGTTCCGACCTTGAGAATCTTTCTGATAAAGTTAAATAATAACCTAGGTTTATTATAATGTATAGCAAGTTTAAATTCTTTTACAATGCTCTCTCTCGTGGCGTCAACGCGTTATAGTCGCTAATTTTGACTGTATATTCATATTTATAGAAAAGTTGTAAAACTTCGTTTCTGTGTAATTTTCACAGAATAAACTTTCGTAATCTTCCGAGTACAAAATAGTTGGTCTTGTCGTCCGAAATGTTTTAATGTAGCCTCCTCCACTTATGACAATTTTTTAAATTATTAAATATATTATACTGATGACGAACAGGTATATCCATAAGAATATAAGTAAGTATCGTGACGAATGTAAACCTGTTTTGGGTGTCTTATTATATGACAAATTGAAAATTGTGTACTTAGAGCATGGACTGAGACGTGTGCTAGCTTGATATCTCTGCTGGAATCAATTTCTGACTCCGCTTTAAGTATGATAAGTTCCCACTGTGATTATGATGAAAATATGGAACACCAACCCTTGCTCGTTACGCTCGCTCTCTCTGTTCATAACGGCACAATGACTTGGATATCTTGGAGCACAGAAGCCAATATCGTGCCTCATAATTGTAAAGTAAATCTGACTGGATATATAACTTCAAACATTTTAAACTCATGTCGGGTGATACATTTCTTGGCAACCTTCCAATTTACAGTTATATTCTGATTAATAAAAATAGTGACTAAAGTTTCTGGCACAAATATGTTTTTAAATGTGGAAAATATACATATTACATGACATAACACATAACGCTTAGTTTGAATAACACATGACTTAATCAATTTATAACTATTTAGGAGCTTTATAATAATAATAATTTAAATTTGAAGATCTAATAAAAAAAGGAAATGATATCAATAAGAGCATGACGAACAATATTAAACCCAAAGCAGAATCAGATACAAAATATTGCTATAAATGCCTTAACTTTACAAGTTAGGAACATACTAATATGTCTGATCTAAAAAATGATGGCTTAAATATAATCTGAACTGTGCCAATTTCTGAAGACGTATCTATTCGTTAGGATGGGATGCCTATTATACTCTAAAATGTGTTATTACTTTACAATAGATTAATTTTAGTAAAAATAATCGGTGGAAAGTAAGTAATTTCATACATACGCTAGTACTTTTAAATTAAGTTGCTCTATATGAGCATGGTGTTAAAATCAATTTTGAATAAATGTGAGGCTGAGAACGCTGTTTTTAATAAAATTATGTCAGTAGGACTGTTATTTTCTCAGCCACAACGAAACTCTGATTTTACGTTTTTTAAACTTTTAAAACGTAATATGTCAGCCACATCGCTCCAAAGGATCACTTACAAAGACAATTAATTAGATTAACAATATTAGGTTCTCTAGACATTTTCCCGACGTTAAGTGTAATATCTCTCATAAAGACCATTGAATTTGCTTGTATAATCAAAGATTTACGTTGTAACACATTTTCAAACGAACACGCACTTTTCTAAGGCGTTCATAATTACTTGTATTAACGTTTTGAAACATTGATCCAATCAAATGAATATCTATTAATAATTAAACTATGTAATCGACAGGTAATAATTAGTATTTACAAATTCATAAGACTCAAGAATAAATCGTCGTATGAAAGAAGATCCCACATTACAAATCGAAAAAAACATCCTCCGGATGTAAGTGAAAACCCTCGTCCGTCCACACAGCTAGTTTTGAACAATTATGACGAAACCAATGACACAGACAGTAACGGCAGAAATAACAAGTACAAAGAGTTCAAGGACACGTAACAATGCTGGTATAAATATATTGGTACACACAAATTACCATTGAAAGATTTGGCAAGCGAGCTGACGGGGGCTACATCACAAGGTCTCGGAGAACAAGGAAAAGATTGGGTGTCATCTGAAAATTTAACGGGGACAAGAAAAAATAGGGAGTGGTAGTGACAGTGTTCGAGTGAGGGATTAAATTACTTTAGACGAAATAGTGTCATGTGTTACTGTCCAGTAAAAATAAAATGCTTAAAGATTTTGCATTTAGTTTTAAGAATGTAATATTCCATAATATCATGGTTTCATTAACAGTGTGTAATATATTTTATTTTATTATCCAAGGTACCTGTACCTAAAGTGATAATTAAATTCATTTGTAGGGATATTATATTTATAGTTTGCTTTTGTAATACATACGAGTATTTATTATTTTATGTAAAGTTTATAATTTGATAAAGAATGTCATTTAATACGTAAAATGTATAAACATTGATAAATATTTTTGAATAATTGTTTATCTGCTCTTCATGCGTGTATAAAAACAAAGCGAAAGAAAATGATGTTGGTGTTATAATTAACTATAAGATTTGTGATTAAAAACAAAGAAACATAACGTAGTATGGAATCCAGTGTCAAATTATATTCATGTTTAGTATTGGTATTTTCAGATATTAAATGTGTATATTATTTTGTTCCAAATAAAATATTTGATATTATTTGGAAGCTACTTTTGGAATTTAATCCTCTCACAATAGCCCTAGATTGAAATATACTTTAACTCACATGTAAACCTTACTTGGTGAACCCCCAATCACACTTTGCTTGGTAAAATGTGACCACTACCTTACAACTCCTATCAAAAAACTTTAAATTTGGTACAAAAATAAACACAATATTTGGTTAAGTAATTACGACATAAAATATTATAAACACCATATATATATATATATATATATATATATATATATATATATATATATATATATATATAGAACATTTCAACATGAATTATGTATTTTGAATAAGATATTACATTTTAGTAGATATATAATCCTTCTTCATATTTCTTTCCTGGATGTATAAGAGGAACCCCACAAGGAAGACGAGCCAAAATAGAAGCACACATAACCGGACTCCAACCCTCCCATCCATCTTGATTCTTCACTAGAACGTTTAGCTTTGATATTTAAATAAACCAAATTTAGTTTTTAATACAATTTGTATTGTATCAAAGGGAAACAAATACAAATGTACTATCGCTATGGAACTAAATTATGCCATCTGTTCTGTTTTTTAATTTATAAACAAATGCTAAGAAATATATATAAAACTCAAATGTTAAACTGAACTTTCATTTTATTTCAATAAAATCCCATCAAATTAAAAATCAAACAAAACAAGTTTCAATACAAATTTTATGTCTTACCTAACATAAATTTCATTTCCGCTATTACTGAAAAGTGGCAAATAACTGTATTTAGGATTGAATAGTATTATTCAATTTAGCCCAAGGTTATGGTTAGGAAAAAAATAAGAATTGACTTGTAATAATTAAAATAAACTAAAAGGCAGATTAGAAAATGTAACTTAACCAATAGGGCACTGGCAGAGTTTGTACTAGCATTTGACTGATATTTAAGTATTTAGAGTTATAAATTTCTTAAGAGGCTATAAACAAATAAGCATATCCGAAAGATCACATTTAACTAAATGTTCAATAACCTATGGGAGCAGTAATTTTAAAAGGCTATCTTAAATCTAGGTGTTGTTAGTAAGTTGTTGTCAGCTTATTGAGATTCTGTTTAAAGAGATTCGAATTCCGTGTGTGTTCTAACTAATTTAAAGTATTGTACATTTTAAAGTAAAGCAAACCATAGCATAAATTTTTTATTACAATGAATTCATAGTTTAGTTAATTTGAGATTCATACACTCGCTAAAAGTCCGTTATATGTTTAACTTTCATGCAAGAATGCCTTTGCCGCTGGATCCAAGTTTAAATGAAATTCGGTGCTTAAAACGATTTATTTCAAACAAAAAGTTATGTTTTCTTTAAAAAATTATGAAAAATGCCTTAAAGGTACATTTTGCTTTACCTCTTCAAAAATATTGTAAAATCACAGAACTCCTCCTATGGAGTTGAAGAGTGTCTGTCACCTGTCTTGAGCACTGAACTCCCCTAAACAGTCCAAAAACTCTTACGTTCGATTCCTGACTCATCACTCCCAGCGCCAGGTGGACGAACCATGAACTTTACTGTCGTCATACGGTCCCCTACTTCACTGCAAGAGATAACAACTACCGCGCTGCGCTATCTACCTGTTCAAGGTAGTGACGGACGCACTTTGTTTTTGTTACCTTAGTGAATAAAAAATTGTTCGTTGGCCGACCTCTAGCAACTATAACTTTGTTAAGTTGATCAGGCAAAACTTTCGTCCAGTATTCCAAGAAACGGGCGTTTCAGAATGTTGTTAATCAAATTTCCAAACTATATTTTAGTGTATAACTAATAACAGAATACAGTTATAAATTTATATGTTGGATATTTCATTTATTTAAATCGTGTTTATTACTAATTCCTTTCAATTACGGTACTTGATAAAAAGTCCATAACAAGAAAAACTGAGCAAAAGATTTACCATTAACCACCTAGGTTAGATTGAGTCTGGAATTGAATGAGTATTACCAGATAGGTAGCCACAGTTGCAGCCATCGATGTCAATATTTGCCTGTTTACATAAAAACATCCTGCTGCAGAAAACTCGATGTGTTTACGTCTGAGCTGCAATAAAAAGGAATTTAACTGTTTCCTCAGTCCCGAGTTCACGTTTTTGGTGGTTATAATCTTACAGATTACTGGGTTTGTCTCATACGCGGCTTGAGTGACGTCAGAGCTTGAGGAGACGACCATACATAAGGAACATATCATAGACAGTGTCCAGACTATCTGTAAAATGATTGCTATTACGTCCTTCATTAAAAGCTTTATAAAGAGAATATATAGAGATGAGGTAACATATAGAAGACTATGGAAGATAGAAGCCAGTAACAGGTCACTGTAGAAATCATTTGCTTGGCCTACGACATCACAAAGCAAGTGGTAAGCGATCATGAGAGAATTGATCCTGTCATTGGCGTTACGATCCTGATTGGGACGTGGATGTAGTGGATTCCGTTGTCGCATCAACTGTCTACAAATTTCATTGTTCACTTCTTGTGTAATCTTCATGTTGATGAATCTGAATCTTTCGGCCAAGCAGCGAGTGACAGGTTGATAATGGATCAACATACCAGTTTGTCTACAATGTATGATATAGAAACAAATAGTAGTTAAGATATTCATTGCTGTAGCTGTGTGATTGTCTGTCAAAGATAAGATGGTATGTATGCGTACTATTTGAGCTATCATTGGAGCAACTATTGAGATGGCAATGAGAGAGGTAGACTTCACACTCAGGCCACATGTAGTTGCCTCCAGTTGCAGATTGTGATCAAACCTATTCAGAGTGTTGCAGACGTCTAGGAACTTTGAGTACTTCCTGCTATAGTTGTTGAATGTTATTACATCTATTAATATATTAGAGACCGAGAGTAAAGCTGCAGTGAAGTAAGTAGTGTTTGTTTCTTTATTATGTAATATGAATGAGTATCTGTTTTTAAGGATAATGTAGATGTTAAAGCTCCAAAGCGTTGTTTTAAATATAGTCACAACTAAGCCCCACGAGAAAACAACTGGTGAAAAGGTCAGCTTTTGGTTTCCTGACGGTTGTATAGTATACTTCAGAGGGAACCTCATTAATATTTGACAAAATAAAAGGCCTCTTTCTGAAAGAAGATTCATATTGACAAGAATACTATAAATCTTCAAGCATACACGTGTATTTAAATATCCGGAAATTGTATAATTGTCAGAATAGTGGTAAACATCGAGTGTAATTTTCAGCTATATCTTGAGTTATGTAAGTAATAATAGTTTTCATGGCCCCAAGTACATTTTTCCAACACCTTTATAGGATTTTATATACAAACCTAAACATACGGTTGTGTAAATCACTGTATTCGTTAAATTTATGTTCTATAAAACACAATAAAGCGATTTGAATTCTCAACCATTTCTAATGGCTGTCAATAGGTATGTATTTATTAATTTTCCATTGAAAATGAGTCAAGAATAATGCACTTGTTACACGCGCAGCACACTTTATCATATCATTTTCCTATTGTATTCGTCACAATCATACGATGTGTGCAGTTTTCAAACAATATGCAATTTATTGAATGTATGATGTTTTAACTAAATTGCAGTAAACTATCAGTTATCCACCAAACACGTTTGTTATTTGGTTTTGGTTGATTTTGCAAGTAAATTATAAATGAAGATAATATATTACAAAATCAATAAAAATTTTTAGCAGTTTTAATAATACTTGTAAATTTCACTATTGGTATTGGTTCTTCTTACATTAGTGTTGCAATAAGTTGTATGACAATATAAAAATTCAATCTCAATTTTATACAGTAATTTTCATTTGGAGATATTAACAGTTAAGTTAGTGGACTTCTATTTTTTATTTATTTGTTTCACTCGAGTTTTAGTTAATCTCATTTAAAGTAGCAATTGTGTAATAGATTCGTAATGAATATAGGATATTTTTTTAGTTGAATGAAAACATAATTTTGAACAGTTTTTCTAAACAAGAAACTTATATTTAAAAGTTTGGGAACTATTTCTAGTATAAAAAATCAAATAGACCCAAAGTTTGATATGTTTCTATGGACTTAGCAAAATTATTATCTTTTAAAAAAATGCCACGAGTTAAAGTTATTAAAATACATATGTATGAGAATTAATATATCCATATTGATGTTATATTTTTACTTCTGTGGGTTTAAAGTTCAAAAAAGGAATATGAAATACTGACATATATATTTTTGTAAAATTTAAAACTATTAACTTCATTAGCGGTACTTTATTAAAGAAGTAAGCAAAATTTGTAACTAAAGTATAATATTTGTTACTAATATAAAGTCATCATTTATATTTAAGACTTAAATATATACGGGCGTTTTAAAGACAAAAGTTTTTCGTAAGAAAACACACGATTGCAAATATCTAAATTTTCAAACAAACCATTAAAAATATGATAAGTAAGTCCTTGTTTGACAAACAAAGAGGAGTTAAAAGAACAAATCTAAAAAGTGGCATCGGATCTTTTTAAAAACGGTAACCAACAGTCTGTGATAAATAAGTGCAAAAGAACCAAAGAAAAATCAAAGAGTCAGAGAATGAAAACAAATAACAATTTACGTACATGACGATCCCTAAAGTACCGAGATTATCGGGAAAGATTTGAAGAAGAGATAGAAAATTTATTATTAGAACAGCTTTTAGAACATAAAACACTATTAGACAAAATATCGGAAAAACTACCCCAAACAATGGCAAGCAGGACAAAAATAAACTGTGTGTACAGTATAACATGTTCTAGTATGTTCTAGTAATAAAGAATACATAGGCGAGACAATAAGGTCACAAAATGTGAGAATTAAAAAACATAAAGGAAAAAGAGAAAAAAGGACTCGAGGAAAAGTCTAAAATAGCTCAACATTGCTGGTCTGAAAATCATCCATGAAATAATATGAAGCGAATTAACATAAAACTCCACGAGAAGAATTTTGTTTTTAACAAAAAGTTTTAGGCTTCATACATAATATTAGCAGACTAACCACTAAATCATCCTTCGGTTGAGATTGGACCACTTTAGGTACTAATATTATAAAAAGGAACTAGATAGAAAAACTAAAAATATTATACCAATTAAAGAAACCTCAACCACACTACATGACACTAAGGTCTAGGACCAAAACATAGGGTTGGAAGTGCCTTGCCTTTACTCTTTCTTCGTCCTGACCATCGCCATTCTATCCCATTGTATCAGATGTCAAGACGCGTTGCCAAATAAAAAGCCGACATCGAATTTCATGTCAGTATTCCACTGTCATCCGAGCAGGTGTGTGATGTGTGATTGTTTCTCGTTCTCACGACATGTGCTCGGGACTCGGGACTATATATATATATATATAGATAGATAATATAATTATAGAAATGTTTATAGAGATACGCACTATATATTCACTCTTATAAATCAACATAAAGGATAGCAATATTTATTTGAATAACTTATAGGAACCCGTATTTTGAAAAAACAGTGGCTCATCTCTATTTCAAGTGATGACATTTAAATTACAAAATAACACAACAAATCATTTTTTTAAATTAAAAACACGTGACTATAACCTTGACACGAGAGGGTATTGGCTTGGTTGGAATAGAGCATTTTTATTATGATAATAAAGAAGGAAGTCAAAGTAGCTTAATCACCGTAATTGCATATCTAAATATAGTTAGTATACTAATTTCCTTGTCATATATTTGATATAATATATGCAGTAAATAAAAGGTGTTAATATTTCCGTTTCATACAGCCAACTTGCTACAAAATTAAATAAACCGTGTAAAATAATAAATATATAACATAATAAACATTTACATATACCTTAATAAATTATCTTACGTGAGTAACCCTAATTTACTATATCTTTTGAAATTTTTTTTGAAAATATGTAGCAGCAAAAATTGTACTTGGGATGACAGTTAAACGTTATAATTCTATCTGCAAGAGTAGACTGTCATATTAAGTAATGTTATATATGTAATAATAGGTCACGTGAAAATTATATATTCTATTTGTATTACACACTTGATCATATTTTTAGAACAGATTAGATCTTATAACCAAAAAGTATTAGGTCAGGATCTTAAATGCCTTCGCTCAATCTACGAATATATATTTAGTTTTTTAGAAAGAGTCAAACCTTGAATTATTTGTTTCACGTAAATTTACTTACATGTTATCATAACATGATTAGTACTCAATTATACCCAATTATAGTATTCTTTTGCTATCTTGGAAAACCTTAAATTCAAACATGGCATATATCAAGTCTCAATGTTAAAATATACATGTATTATTTAGAAATAACAATTTATATATTAATAACAATGCCTTGCAAATTTAAATAACATTGGTTGGTTTTACACAAGTCATACCAGTTATTGTGTGAAACCGTTTCAGATATTTAAAAATATTTGAAGTATAGATTGGTAAAACTTTGGCCGTTTAATTTTATCGAGTTTTTAGCTATACTAGCTTGGAGTTTGCGAACAGCTTTTCTGTACACCACGAACCATATCACGCTATAACGTATGTTACAATTACCTAACTTATTTATTAAATACATGTAATAATTGTGAATTATTTTAAGTTTTTATAGGTTAGAAGAGGGAAATATAAAATGAGTATGGAATTGGGAAATATTTCAATAGAGACCATTCCTATGATTTTTCTGACCGTTCATATGGGCCACTGCCCTGTGTTGGGATCTTGTAAAATAAAACTAGGGAAAGAGACAATACATTACAAGGTCGGTAGTACTGATAACAAGAGCAAGGGTGACATGAAGGATGTTAACATACGCTAACTCTAACTCAAATCTATCAGACGCCTTAAGTCGGGAGATAATTAGCTCTACTAAATATGGAACGTTATATTAAATATAGAAACAAAATGGTGATAGTAGTGCCTTTTGAATATATACCGTAATATATTTTATATATATAGTAATAAACACACCTTGAATATAGATTTACCTATCATGCCTTTTAATTTTTTAAATTCCTGTCCCCTATTGTACACGTATTTCTGACAAAACATTAAGAGTAATCAATTGGCTGTGTAGCCACAAAAATACATCTAACTACTGTTTGTATTTACCGTGTATGTAGCGTGGACCATGGATGTTTTTTGCGAAGTCAGTTCATCAAAGTATATAAAGATAAATTTTAATAGCCTGTTCTAGACATCCGATCTTTAAACCTTAGGCAGCATGTTAATATCGGTAATTTAATTAATGTGAAAGAAAATGTGACATCGTAGGATTAAGTCGCATATTGTCTAACAGTAAGCTTTCAAGCAAAAAAATACTTGCCTTATGAGCTACATACAATAAATAAACGAATGGAAAGAATCAAAGATATAAATAATTTAGTAGAATTTATATTGTAAACATGTTTAGAATTTGAGACAAATTTTATTGTTTTTGTATTTTCGTACGAAGGCTATGTACACAGTGAATTTTGACACCAGTTTCGGGTGGTAATGTAAGTTAATGAAAGAAAAATTCATATTTTATAATTTTTAAAGTACATTATAATAAATATAGAGAATTAATCTGAAAAAAAAAATTTGATAATGGTTGCTGGAAACCTGGAAATATCTTAGGTAGGCCCAATAAACATTCTTTGTACTATCTATTTTTTAATGCTTTATTCAAGAAAATATCTTTGAATAGTGCTAAAAAAAGAAGTAGATAGGGAAATACCTATTCAGTGAGATCTCTAAGTGCTATCCATTTATGTGCAAGGGGGGAGGTAACACGTTGGAGGTTTCGATAGTGGCATTCCTTGAGGGGTTTATTGGTGTAGAGTAGCTGCTGTGAGTTAATATAGTTCTGGACGCATATTTTGTATATTGTATGGGTATGGAAAGAATGGATACTGTGGATATTGGCCTCCCGCAGGTTTGCCAACAAACCCTTGGCCCATATCACCATAGCCTCCACGGCCATGGCCTATACCTGCGCCTGCATGCACTCCTAGCAGATTTCCACCGATCCCTAGTCCGAACAGCGAACGAAGAGAAATTCCCTTATTCTTTGGGTTTGCTCCATGTTTCTTTAGTTCTTCTAAAGTTGGATTCACGCCGCTGGATATTGTGGGAGGTAATTCTATGGGGCTCTAATACGAGATAGCTATATGATTTCACGGACGGCTTGCGTTCAATGTTTCCTTCAAATTGCCGCCACGGAACGAATGGTTTGTTGAGTTAGTGTCTGGTGTCTATATTTTTGTTCTCTCAGATACAGTGAATGTGTCGTCCAACAATCTCAAAGTAAATCAATATCTGGTAACTATTTGGTGGTACGTTATATTCTGTGACTCAAATTACCTGTCAAATACATCATATCCTTGCATTAAGTACATTTTCTATTCATTGCTTTAAACTGGTGGTAATTTCTGGTGATATTTTGGGAATAATATATAAATTGTGTGACTCCTTATTATAATTTAAATAAATTCTAAACCTGTTCATTAAATTTGTAATAAGTTATCAAATATGCAATAATCATCGAGAAGATTCACATTTTTAGTATTATTATGATTTTTATCAATATAATTTATGCACTCTTGCAGTGGAAGCTGAAAATTCCAAAAATTGTGCTCCCAATGCACTATATAACAACCAAAACTACAGAGAGAGCTATAAGGTGCATTACGATGACAGAAAGTGTAAGTGGCTAGAACACTGTGTAGGTACGATAAGTACCAGTTCTAACACGACGCAGATAACGAACAACAATAAACTTTTTTTGACAAACGTCAAGAAGGTTGTATACCGTGTACTTTGGGACATCATGCCCAACGTGCTAGTAGAGGTAGCTCCTTGCAGTGTGCATATAATTAAACCTTTGCAACAATATGTCTAAAATATGTGAAATATTCCACAATATTTAATTGAAGAACTCTAACAAATTTCATTGACAATTATATTACATTTAATGAAAGTAGTCTTTAAGAGAATAAATAGTATACACTGAATCTAAAACGTGTACTGTAGTACCGCTCTATTAAGTTGAGGGGAGCAAACATTTATTAAAAACCAATAACACTGTTTTAAAAATACTATTTTAATTACTTTATTTTCACTGAAAATTATTCCTTCATTAGATTGTAGTCCTCTAACAATGACTAACGAACTAAACCAACTGATCGTTTATACTATTTTAATTACTTCATTTTCACTGAAAATTATTCCTTCATTAAATTGTAGTCCTCTAACAATGACAAACCAACTAAACCAATTGATCGTTTTTTTTGTATGTGAGGCAACTCCTGATATGTCATAAGCGTAGAAAACAATTTTTATGTCATTAACAGCATTATACAGTTCATTAAAATAGAATAGGAAGAGGAGGGGAGGCAGGTATCAAGGCTTGGGGTACATTGAAAGTCACTTTCGGGAACCCACTTCTATTCGAAGAATTCAACACTACGCACTGCTTGTGATCAAAAGATTGGATTTGAACCAGCTTAAAGCCACTCCCTCAATGCGGGTAATTCCGCCGCGAAAACCAAACTGACATACACTACAAAGAAATCATACAGTCTTGAGACATTGTTCTCTCGAATACATACATTTCGGACTGAACTTTATCGTTGTGTATCACGTTATCTTGGCCAAGATAACTCCCTTCACATGTACGCTTGCACTGTGCATTACTCCAATTTTGTGCTACATTGTTCTCTCGAATACATACATTTCGGACTGAACGTTATCGTTGTGTATCACGTTGTCTTGGCCAAGATAACTCCTTTCACATGTACGCTTGAACTGTGCATTACTCCCAATGTTGTGCTACATTGTTCTCTCGAATACATACATTTCGGACTGAACGTTATCGTTGTGTATCACGTTGTCTTGGCCAAGATAACTCCTTTCACATGTACGCTTGAACTGTGCATTACTCCAATGTTGTGCTACATTGTTCTCTCGAATACATACATTTCGGACTGAACGTTATCGTTGTGTATCACGTTGTCTTGGCCAAGATAACTCCTTTCACATGTACGTTTGAACTGTGCATTACTCCCAATGTTGTGCTACATCGTAATTGTTAACTGAGTATCTTAATAGCGTCCGATATCTGCTAATATCATCACATGTGGTTCTGCTTTATATACACAGTGCTGGTGTCTGACTTCCATCATTGCCACTTTGTGTCAAAAAATACTGTTATATAGCCTAGATCCAATTTCAATTTTACTTGTTAAAACTGTATTTAGAAATGACAGTTTTTCTTGTTCGTTATTGGAGCACTATATTGTGTGTAGTAACCAATAACTTAATAATTTAAATGTCCTATATATATATATATATATATATATATATATATATATATATATATATATATATATATATATATACAGGGTGGAAAAAAGTATGGAAACGCTTTCACTAATTTTGTATGGCTTCACTTATACAAATTAAATTTTGTATATCACCACTTGTATTAAGAACCTAGTTTTTGAGACCAGTGGGGACATTTTATCTTTTCAGGGGGACGGCCCGTGAGGAGTCGGACGAAAATCTTAAATGTCAGCATAGGCCGAGTTTGATATCAAATTAAAGGTCTAGTAAAGAGAAACTCATTACCGCAAACCGCACTTAAAATGGTTGACCCTATCCAGAGTACGGACCGTATGAATATCATGACAAAGACATTGAGTAATTTTGTCTTGTGAAGTAACTAATTTACTTTCAGTAGTATGTTTTATGTCGGTTATGTAAATTTGAAAAACAATTTCCAACAAAAAATTTTTTTTTTACCTCTACATTTGTTGGATAACACTAAATAGGGGTTTTCCTGTCTTGTCTTCAAGAAACTGAGAGTATTCAATAATACCACCGTAACTCCTTATCAACATGAGGTCAAGGTCCAGTCCCTCCAGCCCTTTTATCTCAGGCAAACATAAACTGGTTTAGGCAATACAAACAGTACTGTCACATCAAAACTCCACAGCTTTGTATTTTTAATATCAACTTGGTTTTTAGTCTACGTTATAATTTCGTCCACGTAAGTTAAAGTTTTAAGTCTTCACTAGAAGGTACTGCGATAGTTATAAATTTTTTTTACTTAAGTGTTTACATTTTATTCTACTAGTTTTAAAAGCAATGTCACTTAGTGAGTTTGAGAGAATCACGCTGCTTATGATGCGTGGGTATGGAAATCTAGTTCGTCCCTATGAAGAATCAGCGCATTTGTTTAATGACACTTTTCTTGATAGACCCCCAATTAGTAAGTCAACAGTGTTTAAGACAGTAAAAAGATTTGAAGAAACTAGAACAGTCAAAGATCGCGATAGCAGTGGCAGGCCTAAATCGGCAACAAATGAACAAAAATCTTTGGATGTACTCCAAACATTTGTTGAAAATCCCAGCACCTCGGCCAGAGTGGCTGCAGAAGATCTTGATATGAGCCATAGCTCAGTGTTGAATGTTTTACACAAAAACAAGTATCACCCTTTTAAAGTAACCCTAACCCAAGAACTTGCAGAGGAAGATTTTGATCGAAGGACGGAATTTTGCGAAATAATGATGAGAAAGTGTGACGAAATTCAAAATTTTTTAAGTTCGATATTGTTTTCAGATGAAGCTACATTCTTTGTTAATGGACAAGTTAATAGGCATAATTTCCGTTACTGGGCCGACCATAATCCACACTGGATGATAGAAGGCCACATACAAAGGCCTCAGAAAGTGAATATGTGGGCTGGAATAATAAACAATAACATTGTAGGACCGTTTGTGATAGATGGAAATCTAACAGGCGAAATTTATTTCAATATGTTGACAAATAACATTTTGCCAGCAGTGCGTGCTCTTCTTGGGGCAAATTTTAATGCAGTATGGTTTCAGCAAGATGGAGCACCGCCCCATTACTATTTGCGGGTGCGCAATCTGTTAGATGAAGTGTTTCCTAACCGTTGGATTGGTCGCAGGGGTACCGTTAAGTGGCCGGCTAGGTCACCGGATCTGAATCCACTAGATTTCTTTTTGTGGGGCTTCTTAAAAGATAATGTGTATAAAACTAAACCAGCCAACATTGAGGAACTGACAAATCGTTTATTAGAGGAAGCAAGAAGAATTACACCCGAGATGCTTCAAAATGTAACTGCAGTAGGTTTTTATAATAGACTACCTCATTGCCAACAAGTGTTCGGAGAGCAGTTTGAGCACCTCATTTAAAAGGTATGGTTATTTTTTGTAATACATAGATAATTTTTAATTTAATTCTTTTGGATAATTGTGTTCCATAAAGTGTCATTTTCAGTCAGAACAGTTTACTTGAGACTGTGAAATTGCGGAAAAATAATAATTAATCAAACGTTACTTCTGAAATTCAAACGGCCCGTACTCTGAATAGGGTCAACCATTTTAAGTGCGGTTTGCGGTAATGAGTTTCTCTTTACTAGACCTTTAATTTGATATCAAACTCGGCCTATGCTTACATTTAAGATTTTCGTCCGACTCCTCACGGGCCGTCCCCCTGGAAAGATAAAATGTCCCCACTGGTCTCAAAAAGTAGGTTCTTAATACAAGTGGTGATGTACAAAAATTTAATTTGTATAAGTGAAGCCATACAAAATTAGTGAAAGCGTTTCCATACATTTTTTCCACCCAATACTTAGGAAATAGAGATTCAAAGGTTATATGAGGCATTAAAAAAAATTAAAGCTTATATAAATGAAGCACGTTTTCTATCATTTAACGAGGTTATAAAACGCTATTCTGCGGGGACTATATTACGGATATTGGAAGCAGAAAACAAGTTATTACAAGAATGAGATGGAAAATCACTTGGCGGAAAAACCGCCTTCAATCTGGAGTAACAGATCAGCTACAAACCTATTATGGTCTTTCTTTTACTTTTAGTATTATGATAGAAGAGGTAGGACTGGAAAAAATTCATTTAACTATAAACTATCTGAAAACATGAACCCCGAGACGGTCGTTGCCTGAAAGGTAAAGAAGCAGTAACAAACTGAAAAGAGTGACAGCTACAGGTAAAACCTGTAAACATAGTTTCAGTAATACATGTAGTTATATTGCAGACAAGTTTTTCAAAGTATATCTTTCAAATAACTGTTGGAAGAATGTGGAAAAACAAATCCAAAGTTACAAAAAATCTGGTATTATTTGTGTGGAGCTGCGAATATCTGGATTTTAAGGTGATAAAACACAAGTATAATAATTTAATTACGGATTTCGTATTCTCACGAGCTTTAATGATTTAACCAAAACACAATTATTACTTTTCGGTTTTATTGTATTTTTTTTTATTTCAAGATTTGAGCCTCTTTCCAAATTATAGTTAACTGAAAGTGAGTAGACAGAGATCCCAAAACAGAATGCAGTACAACAGGCAATGTTTACATAGTAATAAGGGAACCAACCGGTTAGTTTCAATACTCAACGTGAAATATATTTTGTTTTATGTTATAGTATTCTATTGTACAGCTTTAGTACATTTATGTGTATTATTTCCACTTTACTAGAAAATACTGAGTGATTTGACCACTATGTAAGAGACCGTCTACTCCAGTAAATGCCGAAAAACTCAAATAAAATGATTGGAAACTGCAGACACATATAACGTTGAACGTGTGTGATGCCTTTCACGTCCGGAAAAGATCGTAAAACTCGCAGCCAATCTGACTCTAACAGAGACTTCTGATAGCTCTTTACTTTGCTCGCTGACGTAACTTGAAGGGTAAAATGAGTACAAAAGTTAACCCTTTAAACAGCTTACCATTGCCATTGGAATGTTGAGTAATGCAGCAAACAATGGGTGAGATTCTCAATAAAACATAACGATTAAGTAAATCTAAATCACACTTTGAAATTTTTAAGAGACTTTGTTCTTCATCATTTCTCTTTTGGTGATACAGATTAATTTATCACATAGTATGTATAAGATGTACGGGCACCACAGGTTTAGCAACAGATGAAATTTGAGACACTCATAGCATAAATATAGAAACAAAATTACCGGTATGAAGTTTAAAGCATCCGTTATGATAGGAGCTGAAATATAGCTGAAGTCCTTAGAATAACTGCATTTTTGTCTTATACCTAAATATATAATATTTATTCCACCTGTGTCTAATCCGTTCAACACACAAAGTAAACATGTTGCCGAAAGACATATACTTTGCTTTTCTGTACAAGTCACTAATAAGTTTCCAATACATTAATAAACCCTGATTACAATAGTGTAACGTGAGAGATTATAGCATGTGATATAATTCATTAGAAATTATAATAATATATAACATTCTGAGCAGACGCTACTACATAAATGGACTTTTCTGACTTACATAAACCCTGATTACAATATTGTAACGTGAGAGATTATAGCATGTGATATAATTCATTAGAAATTATAATAATATATAGCATTCTGAGTAGACGCTACTACATAAATGGACTTTTCTGACTTACATATGTATACATTATCTTGATCGTGGCAACAATGCCTATAGGTGTGGTGTACTCCTGCCTTGTTCTACTTTTACAACTAAAGATAATTACTAACATCACGCTCAAGAAGTTGATTTTTTAATATTGTAGTGACTCAGTAGTTATATAGTTATCAGTTAACCCCCCTCTATGTTATAAATAGTTCATTATTCTGATTTACATTAATTATATGTATGTCATATCATTAAAAAATATTTGAACAATTCTAAAGTTTAAAACTTAGAAGGTAGGCAGGAACGGAAAATCTGTTAAAAATAGTGAAAACTTAATATTAAAAATATGCATAAAATACATTAGTAATTATGGAACAGCCTTCGTTGTTCTCGGTATAAGTTTTTTGTCAAATTCGTTACGTTAATCATAAAATTAAATTTTTGGAAATCAACACATAAACATTTTCCGTACTTATGTACTTTTGAAACGCATTTAACGTGTAAATAGGCCTTAATTTTTTTTTCAACCAATAATACAAATATTTCCTCCCATCTCTGAGTATATCTCTATATAACTTCCTTTCTTGAAAGATTTTGTCATTAACGAACACGCGCATGACGGCATTGCGGGAAACATACTTTGACATGTCGATCGACGCTCTTTAAACCTCTTCTATTTATCACCGTAATTGGCAGACCTTTCTACCCCTTTAACTATCACTATATGTGGCAATCCGTTGCGCTTCTATATCTCTTACAATTTGTGGTAGTCCGTTGTGCCCCTCTCCCTCTTACTATATGCAGGAGTCCATCTTGATACTCTATCTCACATCATATGGGGCAGTCCGTTGTGCCCCTCTCACTCTTACTATATGCAGCAATCCGTTTTGCTCCTTTATCTCACGTCATATGTGGCAGTCCGTTGTGCCCCTCTCCCTCTTACTATATGCAGAAATTCGTTTTTATCCAATATCTCACATCATATTTCGCAATCCCTTGTGTTCATGTGCCTTTCATCATATGTGTCAGTCCGTTGTGCCCCTCTCCCTCTTACTATATGCAGAAATCCGTTATGCTCCTCTATCTCACATCATATGTGGCAATCCGTTGTTCACAGTTCACAAAAATCTTTATTAACTAAAAAGTAAAAAACAAAAATACAATTCCGTGTGCTATACAAATCACGTGTGGAAAAGGAATACAAGTTCTTTTTTAATGTATTAGCATTATATATTACAGTTGGCAAAGTACATTCAAAGCCTATTCAGTCTCTTTTCATTCAGGCAGCGGGTGAACTTAAATTTAAATAGTTTGTATGTTTTTTTGTTTTTTAAAATTTTGAGATATTATAAATATATAAACTATTTCACAAATCGAACAAAAACCAAATAATAGTAAAAAGCTTAACACTTATAAGGACTAATTAGGCAGATTTACAATATTTATATAAATATATATATATATATATATATATATATATATATATATATATATATATATATCAGTAATACATGATTAAATACAAAACTTTATCAACTGTAACAAATATATTAAGTTATTTAACAATAATTCCAACAATAATAGGACTTAATATCAAATATACACAACAGTAAAAAATGCAACAATATAGATCTAACAAACAATTTCTACAATAACAGCCTAACAGTAGAGTTTGATAACAAACTTAAGAAATAAAAAGTTTTAAACTATGAGATAAGCTATATGTGATGTGACACAACAATAAAAATAAAATAATTAAGAATATAGGTCTTTGACATAATGTCTAGTTTTCGACTTAAATTTTGGTTTCGATTCATAAAATGGACTGTCACCATAGTTAATTATGAATGCATTGAAATTAAGGAAACAGGATTTTTCCGGACATTTGCCATCGTTCAGTGAAACAAGAAAACAGTAACACTACGTTTCGAGATCTGCAATATGATCTCTTCTTCAGCTAAAGAACTAACCTAATACATAATTACAAACTAGGTTAAAATAAACAAATCTTACTAAAGCGTTGTGGCACGCCTGTCAGGAATCACAACCTACATGTTGTTTGTCAACTTCACTAACTCTAAAGACATGCACTTAATACAAAAACTATACCAAACACTAATCATTAAAACTAAACTACGGAATACAGGTCACAATACGTCTTCACTCGTCTACTAACCACCTACGACTGACCAGAGGGCCAATGGTAATCGTGACGGCTGGCTAAAACAAGATGGCGAAAATACAAGGGAAGGGGGACAGGAATGGGCCCTTTCGTTATTATTGATTCATGCGAGATGAACTTCTTAAAACCATATTGTGACTCCGCATTGGTTTATTACAAATATCCGATCCTTTTTGATACTTTTGGTTTTCTCTTTAGTTCATTTTTTAGAATTGGCAACCAAAGCGGCCTAAATCTCGACTGATGGTTGACTGATTGGTTGGTCTGGCCAATTTAATGTATGTTGCCCTCAATTAATTTCCTTTTGAAGAAATGTGGTTCCCGATGTATTATGTGGGCTTCATCCCAATTCATATGATGGTTTTCGGACCAACAATGGTTTGCAATTTTTGACTCTTCTGTGAAACCCTTTCTCGTGTTTTCTTTGTGTTCTTTTATCCTTACGTTTAGTGGTCTTTTTGTCTCGCCTATGTATTCCCTATTGCAGCTACATTTTATACTGTAAACACAGTTTTTTAGAATCCTGTGTGCCATTTTTTGGTTTTGTTTTTACGAGACTTTGTCTAAGAGTGTTGTGTGTTTTAAAACGCGGCTCTAATGTTGTACTTTCTACCTACTCTTCTAATTTTCTCCGATAATCCCGGCACATAAGGGATTGACATAAACGCAAATTTATCAAAATTCTGTTTTTCTGACTCAGGAATGATTCTTCTGGTTCGTTTGCACTTATTAATTACTAATTGAGGGGATCCATTACTTCTGAGATCCGATTCAATTTTCTTAAATTCTTCTTTTAGTCCATCTTTATCTGAGCACAAGCTCTTTGCTCTATCAAACAACGAGTAGGCTACTCCTTCTTTGACAGATTTTTGATGGTTGGATTGATAATTTAAATATTTTCCTGTGTGTGTTATCTTTCGAAAAACAGTTGTCTTAAGGACATCCCTATCTCTTAATACACACACATCCAAAAAAAGGGAAGCTTGTTTTGGACTTCCACTTCCATTGTGAGGCGGATGGAAGGAGAAATACTATTAATGTGATTCAAAAAATTATTTAATTCAATGTCTCCATGAGAAAAAATAACTAAGGTATCATCCACATACCTCCACCAAATCTTCGGTTTGAAACTGAGCTGAAGCCAAAGCTTTTCGCTCGAATTCCTCCATAAAGATATTGGCGAAATTAGGAGACAGTGGAGAACCCATTGCCATCCCCTCATCTTGACGGTAAATTTTACCCTCTAACTCAAAATAATTGCATTGAGTGCATAGTTCTAACAGTTCCATATAATTAGTGGCACGGGAAGTTTAGTTCTATCCTTTAATGTTTGGTCTTCTCTGAGACGTGATTTAATAATTCCGAGAATTTCTGGAACTGGTACATTTGTAAATAGACTTTCGACATCAAAACTTACCAGTTTGTCAGTTTCAGTCAACTTTAGGGATTTTGACTTCTCTACGAAATCCCTGGAATTTTTGATGAAAATGAACAATGGCAAATGTCCGGAAAAATCCTGTTTCTTTTTTCCCCGTAATTATTCTCTTTAAATGTTTTTAATTATGGAACTCCTTTTAAACCATCTTTCTTTGAAATTTTATTCGTTCCTTTTCTCCACAAAACAAACCCCCAGAATTAAGGATTAATCTAACCAAGTAAAATTAAAGTTGAAAAGTCAAAAAAAATTTCCTAAAAAAGTATTTTTTTTATTTTTTAAAATTTATTTTTCCAAGACCTTGTTTTTATTTTTATTTAATAATTCCGTAATCAAAATTGAATTCCACGTATTTAAAAAAGCTTCCTTTGTATTTTACAATACATAGGCTCCTTTTTTAAAATGTCAGCATTTTTCATGAACCATTTGGAAATCAGGATTTTTATAAAATCTTTATTTAAAATAAAAAAACATGCTTTGTTTTTTTTCCAATTTTAAAACATTTTAAATTTAAACACCAATTTCAAAAATTAAAGATTTCTTCTTACTTGGTCCCCAAAACAATATTGTGTAGGCAAAAATTTTTTACAAAATAAAAAAAAGTATGTTAAAAAGAATTGGGCTATCTTCAATTATTTTTTCTCCTAATTACAACGTTTTTTTTTAAAAATAAAAAGAAGTAGAGATGTAACAAAAAGGGGACACTTGGAAATTAGAAAATTTTCAGAAAATTTTCCGAAAAATCTATTTTAATTAACCTTCAAATTAAAAATTATTAAATCCCATACGATTCCTTAAACCGTAATTTAAAATCAAATTAATCACTATCAGCGAAACAGTAGGTACGATTTAAGATTTTAGAGGAAGGCAAAACAGCACGCGTTACTTGCAGAGTAACCGGCTTTTCACTCACCCACTGCACGTACTTTTTCGTACAAATTTTTTTAAAATGCGATAATCTATTTTCATGTTCCAAAGTTTAAACTTTCGTAACCAGATCCTAGATTAAAGACAAACTTTGCCAGAACAGGGGAGTAGCAGATTCAGAAATTGACAAACAGTGAGCATTAAAGCAGACACGGTTACCCTTTATTGAAATTAAATCAGTTTGAGATCAAAAAGAATATCCGACAAAAATTATTGATTAATCTTACTAAATAAAATAATATATAAATCACTGTTCCTATTCCTTTTAATTTAATTTAGGTGGGGTAAAATTTTGGTAGTAATGTAATTAATTTTTCTGTTAGAAACAATGAAGAATCTTTTTAATACTAAATATAAATACTGATAGAAAACTTTACTGTCATAATAAAAACCCTTTTACGTTTGGTTAAAATGGTCAGGTGGCTTTTTAATGGGCCGGTCCAACCATCAACTTTAGACAATGCTGTTCAGCTTTTGAGGGTACAAAAAACGTTAAGCCCAGTGTTTACAGTTCCTGTTTTTTGTTTTTTTTTTTTTTTTTTTTTTAAGATAAAGGAAATTTTTTCAGTAACAAATTTTGGGTAAAATTAAATAAAAATAAAAGAAAAAAAATTAGGATGTTTTATTGGGATTTTTGAAAAATTTTGTACTAACTATCTTGCTAAAAATCGATAAACTTGAAACTCTACTGTGGGTGTTTTTTTAAGAAAGTCTTTTAAAAAAAAGTGTTATTATTTAAAAATAAATTCAAAATTCTTAACGTTGATAATATGTAAAAATTAAAAATTTTGGGCCGCAAAACGTAAATTTCTAAATTTAATTAAAGTAACAGGGTTGAAGTGACATCTTTCTTTTCGCTAACACCGGACCACTTCCACTCCAAACCAACATTTATTCCCCCACTCTCTTTGCCCAACCCTTTTGCATATGGAGAAAGGGGGAGTTGTTATTTATTTATTTTCCTCTTAATTCTTTTTTTTCCCCCAAACACGGATTGTTAGGTCCAAATTAAAAAAAAAGGTTATTTATTTTCCTTTAAAATTTAACCGACTACTTTGGCCCTAAAGGGAGAGGAAAGGGCATCCTCCCCCGTAGATCAGTCACAAACTTTAAATTTAACCCAATTTTTTGAAGTTACAAGGTTCTTGTAACCCGTATTAATAAAAACCCAAAATTACATTTTAAGTTAAAAAATACCAATTACAAATTTTAACCTTTTTAACTCCATTAAAAAAACGAGGCCCAACTTCCCATTTTTCGTTACCTTAAGGGGTGTTTAAAAATAATTAATGTTCCTTCCTTAAAAACCTATTTCCCAAAATTTTGTAAATTTTTTTTTAAATTTCTAACTTTGTAAGTAAATTTAGAGGCTGTTTTATTTTAATCCAAAATAAAAAACATTTAAAAATAAATTTTTATTCTTTAAGTTTTTTTAACGCCCAAAAAATATTTCACGAATTTAAACTTATTATTTATTTAAAAACATATCTTTAAAATATTTTTTAATTGGAAAAAAGTTTAGTCTATTCTGAAGCTAATTTAAAATAATATTAAAAAATGTTCTAACTTTTTAAAACAAGGAAGGTAAAAGCATTTGTCTTTTGCTGTTTAGGGGCCCGGGAGTCCCACGAAGGCATTTAACTCCGCCTTATTGCTGTTTTCCTTTCTGTTTAATTATTTAAAAATGTATTTTCCCAGGCTTCCAAAGTCCAGTTGGGGCGGGGGGTGGGTATGGGGAGGGGAGGTGAAGGGGCCGTCCTGTTCCCAATCTGTGGCCCAGATATTCATCCAAAGGATATTGATCTTAAATTAATGAAAATTTTCCCTTTAAATAAGCCTTTCATAAGAAAAACCCATAGATTATTTACACATTAATAATACAACAAATTTTTAAAATGACAAATTTATACTATGGATCAAATTTGGCAATCTTGTTTATTACAATAATGAATGGTCCTAAAACAATTCGATTTTCTGTTAACCCTTTTTGAAAATGCACAGGGTGACCCTTTTAAGTACCGGAAAGACACATCACTGAAAACATTAAATTTACATTAATTTTGAGTAAAAAATTTTAAAGAGAATTATTTATTTTTAATCATAGTCTGACACAAAATTAACCGGTATACACACCCAAGTGTTTGGGTTATAAATACGATTTCAACCATTGTTCTTGGTGGTTTATTTTTAAAAAAGGGTTGTTTTGGGGAAATGTTCCAATTTTATTATGGTTTAGCTTCGGGGTTCCTGCACTTCAGGGGGACGGAGAAGTTTGAACCATGTATTAAAAAATTTAAAACAACAATTAATTTTTTCAAGAAATCTAAAAAATGGCATCATTATGACTGTAATTTGATTTTAAAAGTTTTTACTCTAAAGGTTGCTGGAAATATTCAAAATTTTCGTGATCCAATCATCCTGTGGGGAAAACCTTAAATTTTATCAATAAAACGTCCTGATTACAAAAAGTTTCGGTTTTTTTTCCCATAATTTTTATCCCACTATTTCAGGAAAAAGTTTACTTTCCAAATCTCGAGTGGGAGCTAAAAAAAAAACTGGAGGCTCGTAACGTTGCAATAGTCAATCGTTGATGGGAATTCAACCACCCTTAAATATTATTCTAACGTTGCCATTTTCATCAAGCAATTTATATTAGGCCACCGAGGTATTTTTTAAGACAATCTTGGGTTTTCTAAAAAAGGGATTTGGGTCCCAAGGAGTACCCAACTTTCTGGTTGAAAAGAAATTTTTTTCAAAAAAAAATTGGAAAATTTGGCGATGGTTAATTAAATAAATCTTCATGCAGGGAAACACGTTAAAAGAAAAAAAACCCTGGAAGGCAAAGAAAACCTAAGGTTTTTTTGGTCCTTCAACTAAATTTTTTGGATACTTCCCACTTCCCCCACTTTTAAGAAGGGTTTTAAAAAAGGGATAAGTTTTAATTAAAATTCATAAACCTTTACATTTTCAAAGGGGAGCTTGGTTCTCAATGTTTGCGAAAGCATAATTGATTTTGGGAAATTTTAGAAGTTTATGGAAAAAGGTTTTCAAATTAAGGTAAAAAAAATTTTTGAAAGGGTGTGGTTCCGTTTTAGAATTGGGATCTAAATTAAGGGGGGAATTTTGGTTCTACATCCTTTCACCAATAATAATTGGGTGAAAATTTGATTCCCATTCTGTTTAAACAGGTTTCAGGGCTCTTTAATTTTTGAAAAACCCTTAATTATAATTTAAAATTTTTGGAAGATATTAAACAAACGGGGAAAACGGGTTTTCTGATCTTAAGTTCTCTGAGCAATGTTTGTATGAATCACTTTAATTTAGTTATAGCGTGCAAGGGGTAAATCATTTTAAAAAACCCTCGAATTGGTTTAAAATTTTCTTAGCATGTTAGTTTAAGAATTAATTTTATTTTCGTGTAGTGTTACTTTGATATTATTATATTGGCCTCATTTCTATCTTAATACCCATATTCCAAAACCTTTTTCAATTAAGATTCCAAAAAAATTTTTATTAAATGAACCGGCAATAACAGGGTTTTTGTGGTAGGGAAAGGACAAGTAATGTTTTTATTTCCCGGTCCCCCAAGGAGTCCATAAATTCGTTTTCCCGAAACGTTTCTCATCATATATTTATTTAAAGATGTTTTTTGGGCCCCAGAAAAAAGGGAAAAATAACCATTTTCAATACTGAAAATCAAAATTTAAAGAATTAAAAAATTGGGGATTTCGTTTCCCTTACTTTGAAGGGTTGAACTGGGCACTATTTAAAGTGGCTGTAAGTAAAAATTTTCTTTTTCCTTCTAATATGAACTGGTAACCGAAAATTCCCAGGAAAAAAACCCGGCCAAAGGCCAAACAAAGAAATTTTTAATATTTATTTGACCTATCAAATAACGTTTATCCATTTCACCGGACTTGTGGAGACTAGATCCCCAATATTCCAAAAGCTTTTAAAGTTTAAAAAGTAATTTTTTTTTATCGACCCAATATTTTTGAAAGGCCCGGTAAAGTCCCCTTTGGTTTATTGCAACTTTAAACAATCCTGTTTTAATTTTTTTGCACTATAAATCTTTTTTTTAGGGAATTTTGTTTGTTGCTTTTTTTCTCGCTGGACCGGATTTTAATAAGGATTGATTAAGGTTTTAGTGGACGACCTTTTTGGTTTCTATTCGATTAAAAACATTTTAATGTTAAATCTTACTATAATGTTTTAATAGTTTTTTAAATTCTTTCACGGGCTCATATACTGTACAATAAATAAACAATTTAATGGCCTTGAGGAATTCGTTTTTAGGCTTTTTTTTTAAAATTTGTTTTAAACAATTACGGCCTCCGTCTCTTTGAATATTTTTTTCCTTGTTACTTCCTGTAGTTTTCCCGGGGGTTTTATAATTAATTTTTTAAATATTATTTCCTTTTTGTTTTTAAAGCGTTAAATAGGTCCATTTAATCAGAAACAAAACGGGGGGAAAACCTTACTTATGAGTTGGAGTTAAAAGGGGTTTGAATAAGGGCAGTTCATCCCAATTGGTTTTTCCCTTAACATAAGACCAACAATCACCACGGGGGAAAGGGACCCGCTCCAGCCCTGCCCAACCTGGCATGAACCGTAATTTTATTTCGCGCTCAGAAATTTATAATCTTTAATTAACCGGATGTAAAGTACCCTTATCTACAAGCCTTGGCACCCAAAACTTGGTTATATCTCATACCTTACCAACATTTCGGGGTCTGATCAGGATAAAAATTTCAAGTATTGAAAAGGGGTAAACAAACAAATATAAACGGCTTTGCTAAGGGCAAGAGGGTAAAACTATATCTGCACGTATATCGAACTTGTCGATTAAACGTCCCCCAGGGGCGCTTTGCTTCTAACCGTAATTTGTTTTGGGTAATTTAAAGAAAATTTGAGAATTTTATAACTCTCTTTCCATCCATCCCCCAGAAATTTTCCAATTGTTTCTACCTCTATGTTTTTGCAATGGGTGTCCAACTTAAAAAATATTTGTTTTTTTTCCGGATTTTCAGGAATTGGGTTTTCTAAAATTTTCTTTAATAAGCTAATATTTAAAACAGGATTTCCCCTTTCCCCGGAACTTGGGGGCTTGTTTCAGACCCTACAGGGGACTTCCTTATTGCCCCTTTGTTATAATTAATAAGGGTCCAACGAATTGAATTTCCTTTTAACTACCTCGCACATGGAACTTATATTTTTAGTGATAGTTTTGATTTTTTGGCTTTATTGTTTACCGTAAAACAAAAATAGTATAACGAATTTTGGGTTATTTTAAAGGGTTCAGCAAACAATTTAAGGGATTGGTCTTGTTAATTTAAAAACCCCCAAAATGCACAAAATTTTTTTCTCAACAAAAATTATTCCCTGTTTTTCAGAAACTTTTTTGTGGAATATTTTTAAGAACAAAAGTGGGTTCCGGCCACATTCTTGTAAAGGGTTATAAGGCTACACTTGTCTGTCCAAAAAGGTTTGAAAAAGAAGGGTTTTATCCAAAAAGGGGAGAATGTTTTGTTTTACAATATTAAAAGTCCAATATTTTGTAAAAATTTCCTTATCCTGTTTAGTAATGAAAAATGGACTTCAAGGGGGAAAAACTTTAAAAAGCCATTGCAGCCAAACTCGGAAAGAGGCACGTCTTACCGGTATGGGACAGGGAATTCCTTACAGCAAAAATACCTTTAAATCTCAACCCCTTTTTTGGTTTTTAACATGACAAGATCTACTTCTGAACCACAAAATTTTAATTTACTAGTTTATTCGGTTAATTTTTGTAATTTAATACACTTTAAACGTTTAGTTCCATTTGAACAATTCCCTTTGGAAAAACAAAAATAAAAAATTTTTTTTAAAAAGTTGTGACCAGGATTTTATTTAACCCTTAAATGAGTCCTTTTAGTTTTTAAAGTGGCCGGGGAAAAGTTTTGGGCCCAAAGGGAAATTAGTGTACCATAATTGAAAGGAGGAATTTACTTTTTATGGTGGGAAAATTTTTCTTAAAACCAATCCTTAATAAAAGGAATTCTCGGCATTGAAACCCAAAAATATAATTTTTATTATTTTCGGGTGTATCCCACTAAAATTTTAAAACCCATTAAGCCCCTGTTTTGTAACCCAAACACATCCTTAAAGGGTTTTACCCGGGACCGGGGCCGGGAAATACAAACATATGCTTGAAAATATTATCCCTTTTTAGAAAAATTTTAAAAACTCCAAGTGGCTTATTAGGAAACTTTACGGTTTTTAAAAATAGGCCAAATCCGGTTAACATGGAATAATTTTCAATAAAAAAAGGTTTGGTTTCACTTAAAACAAAAAACATTTTAATCATGGAGTGTTTTTTAAGGTTGTTAACTGTGCAAAATTCTAACGCTTTTTTTTCGTCCAACACCCTAAGGTACCCCAACCGAGACTCCCCAAGGCCCTATTTTTCCTTTTGTACTTTTTAATGCCTAATTTTGCGATCACGGCCAATTTTTTATTTGGTTCAGTCACTGTTGAATGTTAATGGTAAATTTTTTTTTAAAAGGCAAATAAAATTTAAAAATACTGTTGAATTTTAACCATTTTTAATAAATTTAAATGGGGAAAAATTTAAAGATTTTCCCGTTAATCCCAAAAATTCGGTTAAAAAAGGCTTGTTCAATAAATAAAAACAAAAAAGAACAGTTTAATTTTTGTTTCCCAACTTAGGAAAATTTTTTATAATATTGTTTAGTTAAACCGGGAAAAAAGCGACCTTGCAAATGTTTGTTACCCCCCTTAAGCAAATCACCTTTTCGTTTTTCGTCATGTAATCAATTAAAAAACTCAAATTATCGATTAATTTTTTTAGTTTTTCCCAAAATTGGGGCATAAAATATTTAAATCAAAATTCTAGGTGTTTTTTTTTAGGTAATTTCCGGGAAAAAGTCCAGCCCAGGGAAAACTTTTTGGCCCTAAATAATAGGTTTTTTCGAAATTTCCCCTCCCCCCACTGGTTGGAAAAACCCCTCTTGTCCGAAAGTTAAAATTAAGTTGGGAGAAATTGAAATAACTTTTCTGAACTTGGGATTTTAAATTTTTTTAACAACAAATTTCACTTTATTTTTTATTAGCTAAATAAACACCGTCATGATAAATCATTTAATAAGTTTTCTTAATTGGAACCTAAATTTGGTTAGTTTTCTTGGTAATTCTTTTTCCATTGGGGCGGAAATTTTTCCATGTTACAAAGCTAAAATAAACACTAGGTTTGTTTTGTAATTTCTCCATAATGTAAAATCTAATCTGCATTATTCTTTTACACCACTAACTTACGTTCGCCCCTTTTTTAAAAACCCGTGGCAAATTTAATGTTTACCAATTTTTGTTTTGAAACCCGGGTTTTTTTTGTTTTAAAAAAGGTGGGTTCCGGAAAAAATGCACCTTTTAATTTCCCCTTTTTTTAGGTTATAACTTTCCACGTTGTTCCTCACCGCAGGATTTTTCAGTTGGTTTTTTGGGAGGATCAAGCTAAATTACGTTATTTTTTTCTAAAAATTTGAAATTTTTTTTCTCGGGGTTTCCTTTATTTGAGGTATCACAATAAAAATTTGAAGTCTTGGCTCTTTAGTATGTCAAAATTTCCACTGTTTATTTTTTTACTTTATTTTTTTTTTTTAAAAAACAAAAATTATTTAAAATCTATGCAGGATAAAAAAATAAATTCCAAAATTGTTATAAAAAATTAAATAAAATAATTTTTGTCATAAATAATTTAAATCTGTTTCCTAAAAATTTAAAACCATTAAAAAAATACCTCAGTTTTAAAAGTTTTGGTAAAAATTTCTAAAAGGGGAATAAATAAAAATCGTAAAAAAAAGGTTTTAAAAATATTAAAACCCGGTGAAAACAAACTGGTATTATCAAAAAAAATTATAACCTTGTTTTTTAATAAGCAAGTCCCCAAAGTTCCTTTCCCCCTAAAAGACCGGGGAAAAAATTTTTAAAAATTTAAGTTTTTATAAAAGGATATTTTTATTTTGTTTAAATTTTTTAAAATTTTTAAAAATATTCAATTAGCGTTAAAGGATGATGGTAATTAAAAAACCGTTTTGTCGGAATTGGCTCCGAGTGAAAAGGGGGAAGGAGAGGGGAGGGGAAAATTGCCATTTTTGGGAAAAGGAGTATGCTACCGCGAATTCTTTTTTGGGTTTTTTTTAAAAGGTCAGTTTCATGACTTTATTTTTTACAAGCGAAATTTTAGTCTTTTAAATCAATTAAACCTAAAAAATATAAATTTCGCAAAAAAAAAATTTTTTTCACTTTCAATAATTGTTTATCTTACCAAACTCCCCCCTTTTTTGAAACAAGGCTGAAAGTAAAAACCTATAAAATGTTGATATTTTAAAAATTACCGATGCAAAAACTCACAATAGACTTTAATTATAATGTTTAAGATTTCTTTAATTTCGAGATAGCAAACGGGACTGAATGGGATGTTTTTAAATACTGATAAGTAGTGGGGCAAAATTCCTTATTTGCTTTAAAATTTTCCGGGGAATTTTTATTCTTTTCCCTTTTGTAAAAATTTTTGGGTTTCATATGAATGCATATCCCATTCAGGAAAAAAGAAAAAACCCGATCCAATTTCAATTCTTCCAAAAAAATAATTTCACATTGATATGTTTCAATTACATTTGGGTTGTTTTTTTTTATTTAACAAATCATTTTTAAAATTTAATATCTTTTCCCCAAATTAGGGTATAAATTTAACATATAAGTTAAATACGCTACTAGAATTTACACTGTCATTTTAAACCCATTTTTGTTTTGGGTTTTTTAAGTGTTTAAATAAATATGGGATTTTTCCCAAAAATTTAAAAATTTTAACCCTTTTTGGTCTTAAACTTGTTTATAAAGTAAATTATGTGAAATTTACTATTTTACAGATAGGCATTTTCGGATATTAATACATTTTAAACGTGAATTCAAAAAAATTTGGGGGCAAAGTTTATATAAATTTTGCCCAAAATATTTTTAAAATTCCCTTTTAAACTTTTCTTAAAGAAAATTATCAATGTATTGTTTACGAAAAACCCCCCGTTCCCCAATTTTTAAAAAAATTGTATAATTTTTATGATTAACATACCCCGGGGGTATATTGATTTCTCTATAATCATCTTTACATTTTTTAGTCCAATAATTTTGTTTTATTTATATAAAAATTTGGAAACCTTTGGGTATTGTTGATACAGATATTTACAACACTCACTTAAAAAAAATTTAGGTACATTTAAAAAAGTTGTTATTTTTTTACTTATTTTTTTTGCAAAATTGCCACTAACAGTTTTTTTAATTTAATTACAAAAAAGTATTTTTGTCGCATAACCTCCACCTATTTTAAATACGTTCTTCCAAATATGCTTTAATTTAAATCGATAATATATTACCAGATTTATTTTCAAAGTTCATACTAATTGATTTAATATCTGTGCCCTTCCTCTACACTATACAAAAGGAAATTTGAATCGAAGAAACTATTAATCTGAATTCTGCTAGCTGATTATTATTGCTAGCTTCGTTTACCGCGTAAATCGATTATTTTTACTTAGTGGAATCGCTGATGATCCGCAGTCCCATCTCCACCGGGTTTCTCAAGCTCCGTAGGATTCGCAGACACGTGGAAACAATTCAATCACGGACTTTAGAACCGCACCTTCACACCTGACACCACTTGTAACGGGACGAGACTGGGACATCTTTTTTTTTTTGGGAAATCGATAATCTGAAAATGTTGGCCGCCAAAAAATCTGATTATAATTTAACCTTTCACTTTAATAATTATTACACTACTATTTCCACATTCCCTAAACTGTAATTTTTTAAAATATATTTACATCACTCATCAGCCGAAACAGTGTAGTGTTACGAATTTTAGACATTTTCGAGGGAAGGGCAAACCACGGAGCGACGCTGTTAGTGCGAGTACCGGCGATCAACTCACCCCACGGCACGTACTTTTTCGCTACATAATTTTTGTTAAAATAGGCAGGACTAGACTCCGTACGGTTGGCTGCTTCACCAAAACGATTTACTTGGGCGTAAACAGAGTCTAGAAACGACCACAACTTTTGGCCCAGGAACACTAGGCTGGAGTCGAGCAGAAATCATGCTATAATTCCTCAAGCCAGCTGCAGCTAAAAGCTGCCTCGGGGTATCGGGCCTACTTCCGCTTAACAACTCAGTTGAGATCAACTAGAATATTCGAGCCAAAGCTAATTACTTGTGGACTTATATCTTATCTAAATTATAAATATAATAATAAATCACTGTTCCTTATTTCCTTTTAATAATTGTTAGGTGACGGTAGATATTTTGTTAAGTAATAGTACTTTACCATTTTAACTGTTAGGATACAATTGATAGAATCGTTGGTTGGTATATATAACTACTAATATAAATAAACTGTAGTACTAATCCACTGGTCAATAATAATATTGACCCTTCACAGTCTGTCATACATGGTCAGGGGGCTCTTTCCTTTTAATGTGGACCGTCACAGAGATAACGCTGCCTTGCGGCACCCCTGTTTTGACGGGCAGTAGTGCGCTGACAGTTTGACCAACACCGCCAACACGCACTCGTTGCTCTCGCCTGGTAAGCTGCGGAAACCAGCTAAAGGCCCCCTCACTGCAGCCGCCTCCATTTTTAACAGTATGATACTATGGTCTACCAAATCAAATGCCTTCTTGAAATTTATGAAAAGAACCAGTAAATTTTTTTACCTTCGTTTAAACCAGAATAAATCATGCCAGCAACACTAACAAGGACATCTTGAGTAGACCTTCCCTTCACTGGTTTTTACTAAAATAATTGTATATTATTTAAATAATTAAGTACTCTTATTTCTCAATAATTTTAGAAAAAAAACCGAAAGTAAACTAATTAGACGGAAATTGTCCAATATAATAGAAACGTTTTTCTTGTAAATTGGCACAACTATACTGGACTTTAGTTGTTCTGAAAATTGACCAGTAGAGAAACTTAAATTAACTAGCTGAGCGAGATCAGGCGATATTATGTGAGCAATATGTTTGATTAATGCTACACTTATATTATCAGAACCTGAAGATTTTTTGTATTTCAGATTTTTAATTACTTGCAACACTTCATTTTCATTTGTAGGAAAAATAAAAAAGGACGTCAGCTTAAGTGTTAAGTTTAGCTCATTGACAAAATTTAGATACTGACTTGATTGTACTCGATCAAATAATTGTTAATTGTGTCAGCTACTAAAGACGGATCAGATAAGATTACTCCGTTATCTAGTTCCATTCTACCAACGGATTTCTTATAATTAGACCCACTTAAGGTATTTACAATTCTCCATTGAAGAGATGAGTCTCCCCTTGCTTCATTAATTTGTTTGGAATAAAAATTATATTTTGTTTCATTTAATTTCCATTCTTAAACTAATACAGAATCTACTGTAAAAATAGAAACATATTCTGAGACACCGTTAGTTAAATCAGTCACATGATTATTATAAGGATTTCCTATTGCATTAAAATTATAAAAAGTGAACAAATTGACTTCAGGTGACCTCTCTGTTGAATTCTACATTTTCCTCATATCTCATAAGAATTTAAAGAATTTTAGTTACATTTTATATGGACTAATAAGAACGGTAATTATGTTTCAATATGAATAATAGTAATCGACATGTGACAAGTGCACAGCTCTACTAAATTTAAATTGTATTTCATAACCACTGGTATAATATAAAACTAATACCTTTAATTATATTTTAAAAACTAACTCAATCTTGATTTCCTATTTGTGGGTACAATACAAGAAATAAATTTAAAATTAGTACGGATTGTTTACTTCTCATGAGAGTCTGCTAAGTTCGCAACTCAACGGAAGTTCTTTATCAAATGGAATTTCCGATTTGCGAGGCGTCTTGGAAGTGTACACCTGACGACGCTGTCTTTCTTCAAATAAGATACGTTTAGACTGGCTGTCATATATATATGTGTTTACGTGATGGTTAATATTTGTGACATATCAGACTTAATATTAATGTTGTTATGTACAAATATTTATTTAACGCGAGTCATTATTCCTTTATTTCTTGTTCACATATGTAGTTAGTATCCCAAACAATTATTTCTATTCAATTCAGGATGATTTATCCTAAAAATTCATTATATTATGTTATTGTATAAAAATCTAATAGCGTATATTTTTGTACTTGTGTTTACGTTGTTCAATCACGTGAAAGGTACTGGACCAATTGAACTGAAATTTTTACATGGACATTCTTAGAGTCTCTGATTAACTATTTCCTATTCCTATTTCGAACATCCCTGCGGGCTACGCTCCACAGGTTACGAAAATTCCCTTATCACTCCATTATTAAATATATTTATGGACTTGGCTTAAACTGTAGATTTTGTAAATATATTTTGTATTTAATCCCCTGTCAAGGCCAAGAATAATCAGTATAATAAGTTATACACATTTATACAGGGGTTTGGACTACCACTTAAAAATAATATGCTCATTGTGTCCCTGATTTAAAAAATTAATCACCAGTACCATATTATAAGGGATTAAATATTTACTAAGCATATTTTATCGTACACTTATTATTGGCATACACAATAGATATTACTTCTTTTTCATACCTCAAGAATGGTATTCATCTATTGATGAGTAATTATATATTTACAAACTATACGACATGTTATTTTATTTGTTTTTAAGAAAGGGTGTTATTTGCTTTCTTCTATGTCTGTTGAGAAGTACAAATTAATTTTATCTGCACATAATTTCGCAAAAAACCCTGACAAACCTACCGAAAAAACTACAAAGCTTTTGGATACGTAAAATACATTTATATCTTTAATATGAAACATATCTCAGAATTATAAGACCAAAAATAAAGTCGAAAAGTGCATTAGGCTTAACATTTTCCAAAAGGACTACAATCAACATAGCTACCAGTCTGTAAACTGAATCCCTATTGGGACTTCCAAATTACCTACCCAGTCATTTGCTCTCTTTAGAAACATAGGTTTTATAACCCTCGTAATAGCAGTTTTTCATGTTTTTCTACTGCTAATACTGTAAATTATGTATAAAATTTAATACCTGAAATATATGTTAGGAAGTATTTTTATACAATATAAAATCAATTTAATACCAGCTTTTTATGATTGTATGAAAGCACATAAGGTTGTAAAAATGTAATACCGTAGCTAGGCAATCGCCCATTAATGGTTTTTGAAAAACAAATAAATGAGTATATGCGATATCTCACTACCCTAGTCCCCGTGAGGAAACTAATGTTTATTTATTTTTTAATGAAAGCTGAAAAGAAGGAATAACTCCTTATCTGCAGTTCAATCTAGATTCCACCATTGTATTTCCACAATTTCCTGCATTTCTTTATTTGTTCAAAAATATTATTAAATTTCAAATTATAATATAGGCTACTTTTTAAATTTAATGAGTTTAATAGGAAAACAGTTCTATTTTTACTCTCCCAATATTAAAAAAACATTACTTCACTTTTTATGAAAACAGGCCATAATTATTGTTACAGAGATAGAGATATGCTAGCGAGTCTCGGTGATAATACAGGCAGACATACTAATCAACGGTGTCGCCGTGTATTCTTGGTTACTGATAGTACGTGGTCACGTCGCTAGTGATGATGAGGGGGGGGGACTGTGCTGCAGACACGATATTATCCGCTCCAGGGTTCGCGCTAGGTGGCTGCTGTATGCTTAGTTCCTTCAGTCAGTGGTATGGTCGTGTGGTGTTGGTTGTTGGGGTCCATCATTTACGCGTTATTCGTTGTGGAAATAGATAGTGGGGTAGTGGTGGAACATCCGACTATATAGTTAACTTTCTATGTTTTGTTATGAGACAGCATTTAATAACAGTTATTAGTGATCCAAGATGTAAATGTGTTTGATCTAAGTTTTAATTGTTGTTGGAGTGCGTTAAACCTACTATAAGTTGTTTTTCTGTCGATTTTACGGTTATATAATTGGTTAGAATTATCAAAATAATTAAGAAGAAGCCATCGAGGTCTCCAGTCAATGAAACTACTGTTCGCCGGCTTCTTGAACAAGAAGAAAGTGAAGATGAAATGTTATCAGATAGCGATCCTGACTACGGTCCAAGCTTCAGGGATCAGCTTCATACTCCTGATTTGAGTAAGTTTAAACCATTGATTTGCAGTACCTTAGCAGTTAGTTCTGTTATTACCGTAAAGAATTAGTCAGCAAAACGTTTTTATGAAATCTATTTAGTTTAACGTAAAGTTATACATTTTTAGTCTAGAGTTCTACGTGTATAACTATAAATATATAAATATGCTCCTATAAACTAAGGCCGTAGACAAATATTAATAACTCAAAATATTAACAGCCATAAATATTTTACTAAGACACTATATTACACTGATGCTCAGTAAAAACAAAAAGCTATTAATACTAAATTTGGTTTGAAAAGCGTACAAATTTAAAATATTTATTTTTATTAGTACAATGTGAATTTTATTGAAACTAAAAAGTGTAAAGAATTATCACCCGATTTATATTTATTAACTATTAAACATTTTTTAAACAGAATTATTCATTTCCTATGTTTTACTAATCATATTTACTAAAACTAATTTAGTTTTACAAATAAAAGGCCCTAAAAAAGCATTAAAAACTCAAAGTATTTCCATACAAAGAGTTTGCAGAGACACTATATTGCTGAACTAAAAATAATCATATTAATACTAAACATGGTTTAAATGTTCATTTATTAACTAAATTTGTATGACAAAAATATTCATTTCCTATCTTTACTAATTTATTATTACAAATTTGCTTTACTAGTATAAAATAAACAAAACAGAAAATATGTTGTTGAGTGTACTAGTGATTATATAATACAACAAAATTACCAAAACATCTATTGGATTTGTAAGTCCAGTTTATTTATAGGCATCCATAACATAATAGCTAGTTTTTACATATACACATGTGGAACACCCTTAAAATTTTAAGCCTGTTCTTTGTGATTTACATACATGTCTCTCTCTATCTTTGTATCAAACTATATACCTCGGTATTTATGGTATTTATATTCGTTGTGAGTTTAATGTTATTGTTACTAAGGTTATTTCTCATACAGGAGTATAAAGGGTCGACTAACAACAAATAGCAATTATTATTGTTGTACTGGCTAAAACTACAACATAGCAGTGCAAAATAAGTGAATACAATATTTAACTCCGGAAATAAGGAAAATATTTATTACAGTCACGACAGTTTATTACTACGTGAAATTATAATTTAGATCCGCTAAACAATAATAAATTTACACAATTATTTTTTTAATATACAAAACAATATAAGGCATTTTTGTTCTATGGATTACATATAGGATTTAGCTTGTGACATTTCAATTGAAAGAGTTTCTAAAACATAAAAAATATAAAACAAAAAAATATTGGGGGATACTCCTTAAAGTGGGGTCACACCAACATAATGTGCAGAATACTATTATATTATATATAATAATTATATCACAAATATTATACAATTTTAATGGTGGAAGTTTTGATAACCATGTATTTATACTTATTTACTGTCTATATGTTCATTACAATCCTTGATAGATACAAATACAACGTGCTAATAAAAAATATAAGAAATAATTATGATGAACTAAATAATGAGCAAATGGTAATAGTTAGGGCTTAATATAAAAAACAAAAAGTTGAAAAGTTTGAGTAGTATGATTTTAAATGTTGTTTACTCGTAAAGTGTTAAACCTGTATCAACAACAGATCTATGACAATTAGTATGACTTTTAAGTTAAAAAAGTCTTTATTCAATAATGGTATTTCATGCATTTATACATTTCATGTGCTTCACAAAGCACGTGTAAAATTAGAAAGAAATTTATTTTATTATTCTAGTAACTTTGATATGATTGATCTTAGCGTAATGAAATATGACATTAGTTAGAATTGAAATATTGTACATATTTTATGTTTTCACTCAAAAACGTCCATGGTTTTTGAAATACAAAAGATCATTTAAAGTAATTTAATCTATTGAAATATTTAAGCCATACTAATTCAACAACAAACTTAAAACCTTACCTCAAAGAGAAAAGAAAAATCAATATTTATAATAATAAAGGGGCTCTCATGACAGTCTGGTGATTCTGCAATATGAGAGTAGCAAAGTATGTGATGTACAGGGAAATTTTAGGACTTTTACTTACAAAAATTAATGAATGATTATTTATTATAGTATTTAATACACAGCAGTAGCGGTTAGATAATAAAATAAGTATATGTTTTGGCCCCATAGCAAAGCACGGTTATTCAGTTACTATAAAATACTGATGTATGCTTAATCTAATTTATCACTAATTTAACAGCTATGAGCATTTTTTAAGATGATGGTTTATTTACAGAAAAGTGTCGAAAGAGGCTCTTTCGTGAAGATTGTTATAAGGCTCCAACAGTTAGAGAAATGTATGTTTTGGTCAAGATATAAAAGGACAAAAGGGTTCATGTAAGTTTGCATACATTACGCCTTAATTGAACCTATTTATATTCTAATAATAACATCTAAAATATGTACCTATACATTTATTCCTATTTCAAAAATATGTATATACATATTTATATTAACTAGCATTTACTCGTAGCTTTGCCCGCAATAACCTATTGAATAACAAGTATGTCATAGCCATATTATTTTCCAATGGATTGGACTTTTAGTTTGAAGGGATAAAATTTTGGGGTCCGGAAGTCAGTTGATGTGAGTACCAATGAAATACATACTGTATATCTATTTGCAAAATTCCATTTGAATGTATAGCCCCAACAATGTGACATCTCACTTGTACTTTGTAATAATGGGAAACAGTGAAAACGCTTACGATATAACATAATTTTAAATTGGAAGTAGATATGTTCAACTAAATATTATTTTCCAATTAATTGTTAAGAGGTTCAAAAGTTGAAAAAAATTGCCACTGGCTCTTATTTCAAGTGAATCAGGTGAAGAAGTATTTTTATCGTTGCCATGATAGAGAAATTAAACAAGGTAAATGGTGCCAAAGTAGTATACCATGCAGTATATGTAATTGAAACAGACAGAAATGTGACAAAGTTATTCAATTTCCATAGTAAGTCATTTACTTATAACTATTTCAATATTTAGGGACCATTGTAACATATAAAATCGCGTATCTAAGCTAGCTATATTTCTTTCCGTTTATTGTTTTTTGTAATAATTTATATATCAGTGGCGGTTTGAGATATTGAACTGAAGCTCTGTTTGTTAATGGTCTAACTATTCTTGGGAAAAGGTGTTAAGTAATAAATAGTTGTGGATGGTAAACAAATCAAAAGGGCAAATAGTTTACTCTTTATCTATTATCTCAGCTCTAAAATTTAAATTAAATCAGCTCATTTACAAGACCATCTAAAAATATGGATGATTTCATTGATCAGAGCTTTAAACATACACTGCATATGTGAAGAATGTAATTGTATTGGTAAAATATTACTCACTCACACTTAAACAACTTATGTTTGCTCTTCCTTTGTTTATTTTCTAACGCTCTATATAAATGAATTATGGTTTATTTGAAAAGTCTAAAGTATTTTTGTAATTCTTCGTTGTGTAACGTTCAATGCAACACCAAAATGAAGTCTAAATAGAACTTGCTTTGAGGCCTTGAAATTGTTAAAATGCCACAGTTTTTGTTACGTCGTCAATATTACTAAATGTAAAATGTTTTACTAAGAATATTTAACCCTTTGAGTGCCACGGGTGTATTCCGAAGGCATATGCATAAAGTGCCACGCTGTTTTATTTGTAAACTTTTGGGGAAAAAAGCTGTTGTAAAATAACTACCAAACAGATTTCCATCATTTTTTTTATTAAATGCAGAATATGGTACATATAGTTACAAATAAAATCTGATTTATAAAAATTTCAGTATTTTTAAAAAGGTTTTTTACTTTTGTATAAAAAGTTCAGTTTCGACCTAATTTGAGTGTGTACGGTATTTTTAAGATTTTTTCTTTATACCATGATAAAGGCCATATAATTCGAAATAAAACCCACGTGTAATATCTTATTCTAGAATTTTTAAAAACATGGCATTATATGTATTAACAAAATGCTGCCCGGTACCGACATTTTATGAACTGTACTTCATTTGTCAGAGTATAGAAATTACTTAGTAATGATGTAGTTTTCCCAATAAATCTAATAAAACATCAATATAACACAAATAAATATGATTAGTAAATGTTGCTAATCAAATACTTGCTTACATATTTACATAAATGTTTACGTTTACTAAATAATAACCCTAATAATATTTACAGTGAAAATTCACGTTTTTCGCTTGGACACAACTCACAACACTGCATTATTTTTGTAGAGAAATACAATAAAATACAGTATAAGTTACTATTTTATTTTGTATTTACTCAAAAGCTTGGTTATAGGCACATAAACAACAAGAAAGGCCGTTACGCAACACGGTACTCGTCCGCTACGTCGCGTGACTGGAAGACAGAATCATCGCACAGGTACTTCGGTATTATCACAGCCCACTATTTTTGGACGAGTTTTCCTTATCAGAGATGAAAATAAACTTCATTATACGTTCCTTCTTCCATAGCGAATCGAATAATACTCGATGAGTCATAATTCCTATCTCCAAATCGTCTCCAAATAGATACACGAATGACATGACGTTTTCGAATAATGAAACGTTTGTTCTTATAGTTTTTTATTTAATTGATTGTCGTAATAACTTGTGAATTCCAAAATTGGTTAAATAAAGTCAGTTGTTTACTGTAATTTGTTTTGTCCCCGATAAGGAAAACTCGTCCAAAAATAGTGGCTTCGTGATAAGTACCCAAACAACTAAGTTTCACAGATAAATAGTAGAGAAACAACATAAATCTCATATTTATTGATAGGTTGGAACCTATTGAATACAGCAACCAAAATTATCTTGTACTATATAAAATATTATCGAAATACGGAAAGTATTTGGCGACGCTGTGGCACTTAAAGTGTTAAGATGTGACGGTTTAGACCATTAAACGTATATAGTTTCAGTTTGATATCACAAACCATCACTGAGATATAACCTATTACAAATAAAAACCCCAAAATGGACAGACAGAAAACTAAACTAGAAGGGCTATACATTAGATGGCAAACATTTTTTGTTTAATCTATAGCATAATCTGGTAAAATTTATGGCAGTCAATACGGGATATGTGTCTATAAATACTGAAAGCTTGGCTTTTGACACATCTTGATATTGGTGATTTAACAAATGTTTTGAGCTGAATATTCAATTTTTAATTTTTTCAAATAGTACACTAAATTATGAATTTATTTTATTTTACCATTATTACAACTTTTGTTATTTTTACTTGTAATTGGTATTAGCCAAACCTTTAATTAATATATTAGATTTATTGTGAATATAGGTTAGTGAATGGCAACTTTGTCTATTGTATTGTATATTTATGTATACTATACTTATGTGTGTATAAATGTGTACTGTTTCTCATTATATGCCTCTGGACGTTTTAATCAGATGCAGACGTCATGGAGAGCAGCTTGTTGGCAGGAATATTGTTTTTATTACGAAAGGACTCTTTTTATTTTATTTTTGTAAATTGTTTTGTTTTTGTTACGCTGACCAGCTACTGGTTTTTGCTCAATGTATTTCCAAAGAATGTATATTGTTTTGTATTTTTTTGTAAATGGTGGAAAATAAAGTTATTATTATTATATATAATGCAATATATTTTAGGCATAATTTACTTACAATGAAACTACCTCTTCTACAATGTTATAGTTGTTTTGTGAATGAGAAACATTGTGAAACAAGAGATCTAAATTTTACTTACTTTGCAGCAATATAGTAAAGAGTTTCAAATCAATCACATGGACGATTTCTACATTTGTGGTTGTAGTCAACAACTTATTAAATTTGTTATTTTTCGTTGTTATACCAGCATTATAATAAGCTTAACATACCCATCACTCAGCTTAACAAAAAATAATCCCAAGAGTCAAATATTGTTCTTCAGACTGTGTTACAGTACTTTCTGTAATACCACATTCTTTTATACATTTGCAATTTGTGATTTATGTAGTATAACTTAATATAATTTATGCATTTCTGTCATCTAATTAGTCGTAAATAATACGAGATTGTTTACATGAAAAACTGGTGATAACTTGTAGTTGTAAAACATATTTTGCAAAGATTTCCTATTCACGTAGAAATAAAACAGTCTGTTTTTTATATGTTTGGTTATATGTATGCAAAGTAACATAATGTATGATTATAACAGTAATGCTTTTCTTTTGTTGTTTGGTTCAAAAAATACTATGTAGGAATTTTTTATATTTCGTAAAAGAAATTTAATTTTCATTGTATTTTTTATATATTGTTGTTGTACAAAATACACAACAGGAGTCATACATAACATGTAATAATTTTTTGTTTATGTACCATGTTTGGTCATATTATTTTTATTTTCACATATGGATTATATAAATTAAAACGGTTATTATGGAAGTATCCATCCGAATCACTACACATGTTACTAAGGTAACAAGACTTTTTATTTATTATCTTTTTTAATCTCTTGGAACAATTTTAGGCTGCTTTACCCATTATATTTGTAATCTATGTTTAATTTAAATCATATTTTTATATTTCTATAACAGCGTATTTGGGATTTGTATAAAAGTAATTGCTTCTATATTATGTATTGTTTGATTCCAAAGTTAATTTATAGATACATATTCATTAGGATTAGTCCATATATATATTATCATGAACTAAATTTGTTAAGCATATCTTAAATGATATTATGATACAAGAAACAATTAAGTTTTATATTGTATTTTAAAAAATGCTAAGAATCAAATATTATAACTTGTAGTTGTAATATAAATTTTGTAAAGATTTAACCTTTATGTAGAAATGAAATAATATACTGAAATGTCCTAATTTTTTGTAACATGTATGCTACAATGTGGTTGTTCAAAATGCACAGTATGAGTCTTAAATGTATAATTCTTTTCTATTCATGAACCAAGTTTATGTAGGTCCAATTGTTTTCATTGAGTAAAAAAAGATCCTATCCCAAACACCGCATGGTGATGTTACGGGTGTTAACGAAATTTCATTTTATTTAATCGTTACAAAATTTGGAATAAGACTATGTTTTTAACACTGATATTTGTGATTTACTTTTGATTAAAGTACTAATTTTTAGATTTGTATGACAGCGTGTTTTGGGGTTTATTTTTAGTTAAAATCTTCTATATTATGTATTATTTGTTTCCAAAGTAGATTTCAGTTTATATAGTAGTAGGCTTATACTGTATTACTTTTAAAAATATAGGTTCCAGTTTATTATATTTTACTAATTTTATATCTAGAAGCGTTTCAGTTCAATTAGCATTGAAAATTTATAAGATTTCGATGAGGTCATTAACATAAATGTAAAATAAATTATTTTCATAGCAAATGTATACGTTTTCCTCCTTTTGATACAGACCAATGACTTCCTATGCTATAGGTACCATAGACTTTTTATTTACAATAAACTTATAGTATGAGTAAAAAATGTTTCATATCCTAATGCCAAAAGTAGTTTTGTTTAAAATAAATCGATTGGATCCAAAAGTCTGGAAACATATTTAAGTATGTCAGCCAAATAGTCATCCAACTCATGTCCTGCCTCTAGTACTAAATCCGGTTACAGTTTTAAAAACTGGGTCTGTGTTATTGTTGATTGGTAGGCCACAGGTGTGCACTTCCACTAGACCTACAAGCGAGTCGTTGAAATCCCGCCTATTGGACACGTAAAACTGACCGCCAGGCGAAGGGCAACACTGGCTACAAGGTGTACGAGGTGTAGGCCGCAGGATTGCTGGTCATAATTTCACAAGCTGGCGCAGTTTAAGTTATCTGACCACGAGTGTAGGTACATACCTAGACTATAGGACTTGTGACTTTTACTGCAAAGGTTATCACCCGTTTTTATCATGCTGACTAAATATGTCAGTCTTTGCTAAAGAAACTGTTCAAAAATGTACACAGAGTTTGACGTTAAAGGCATAAGGACAAATCCTTTCCCGTAAAAAAAACACGCTTTATAAAATTTTGAAACAATTTGTTAAAATTTTGTTTTTCTAAAATGTTTTTTACAATAAAAAGATACACAACATGACTTGGCTTGATATATGAAAAGTTTTACATTCAAATGTTTTACCTTCAATTTTATGTACAACATGTATTTTTAGTATTTGAATACATTTACATTTTTAATGGCATTGAAAGGGATAGTAAATCAAATTTACTTTTCAGTCGATTACTTCACGTGACTTATTTAAGGTTTAAGACAACTTATGAGATATGAGAAATACTCATTAAAGCTTGCTGGTGGAAAATATATTTTCAAAAGTTTTCGGCTCTTTATAAGAATATATTAATGTATTTGATTGTTATAATCTTATAAATAGTAGAACTTATTTATAAGAAAAAATATATAATTTTTATGTACATTGTTACATTCAGTTGTATCTGTAATATAATTATGTAATTATACACAATGATTTTATATTATTCTTTCAATAAAACTTTTTCTATTTTATAACTGATTATTCTTTTATAATTGATTGTATCCTAACTTCCAATTTAAACTGGAGAGAAATGTTAATACATGGTTATTTTAAAAGAAGTAAATTTGTATAGCATGATTAAATGAATATATAAACCAGAGTTAAATATTTATTGGAATCCCTTACTCCATGAGATAATAAATGTCATGGGATACTTATTACTTGATTAAGATAACTGTGTACAAAAAATTAAATAAATTTGAAAAATTGATTAATTTTTTCAAAGTGACAGTTTTATAAAAATATTTTTAATCAATCCACTAGGAAGTGCAGGTATGGAAAGTTCAAAATGTAAACAATTCTGTAATGTCCCAAATAAACCGCTGAACATAAACATGCAAAATTGTTATAGTAGCCTACGCATAAGAGACAAGCTTCAGGAGTGACCGTTATTAATTTATGACACAAGGAGATGACATTTTTATAAATACAAATTTCACTGTCTAGTTATTTTTTATGTATAGCCTTCTGTAAAGGTTCTTATCTTTATTTTCAAGAGTTTTTCTGTGGGCCATGTTATAATGTCCAAAATTATCCTTCACATTCCTACCACTTTTAGACAAATAACAAATATTTCTGCATTTAGAAATAGCATCAGGGGTATCATAATACTAACAGCCTTATTGCACCACCTTAATGGGACCTAAGTATGTATATTAACAATTTCCGTATACAGGTATCTCGCAGTATAAAGATATAAACGCTGTAAATATTTTTGACAATTCCTACTGCAGTTGTATTTTTTAAGCCTAAAATTGTTTGCTTAAAGTGGTTTATAGGCTATAAGTATCCAAAGATACAAGAAATCGAATATTTAGAATATTTATATAATATCGTGCAAAACAGGACTGGTAAAATGCGGCAACACTATAGGTCTAGGTATCGATGGGTACTATAAAACTACTCATTGGAATTTATAAAATAAAAAGTAAAAATGAAAGTCCAAATATATTTATGGTTTATGCAATCAATAGTTTTAACGTTGCATCATTAATATATCCATTATTTAAACTAAATGTAAACTATGAACACTCAGACATTGAAGTCTTAATCGCATTTACTGTAAAGATATATTATATATGTATTGTTTATTAGGTTATAAACTACTGGCTGACAACTTCTAATAATAGTATTTAATTTACACTTTCAGATAATCGGTATATCTGAGGTTTGTTGACTAAAGGGATGTGGTAATATATAATATTTTTCAATGGTAAACGTTATAAGCTAACTTAATCAATGAATTCCTTTAAAGTGCATTTATACAAATCAAACCTTAACAGTGTATGAAAAAACCTATTTCAGAGGTATAATCAATTTGAAATACAAAACGCGCCTGCAGCTGAAGGACGCAACTACCTGCACGCGGCCTCAATGTCCCAAGTGCTGGTTTAGACTGTAAGCCCCGTACTAAAAGGCCCTGGGCTACATGAGACTGCTGTCGCTCAGCCAAATTCCCTGTAAGATTTTGTAAGAGTAACAATGTGATCTCTATTTAGAAATGAAGCTTCATACAACATTTAAAGTCTATAAGACATTTATTTCGTTTTCAAAACATCTTTGCGAAAGACAAACAGACAGGCATAAATCAATTTTGCCAGTACACTGAATGGTATAAAAATATCTAAAATTCCAAGTTTGGAGCTCAATCAGCTCTCGAGATATAATGATGAAAGTTAAGCTTAAATGGCGCTCAGTCAAATACCTTGTAGGGGTATGCATTTTTATCGAATTCGATATTTCTTACATTTAAAAGAGGCTTCATAAAAAATTCCAAACTTAATCACGATAAGTGTGGAGATGGTCAGAAGTGACATTTTCATTCCCCAACTTCGATTGTTTATCAATAATAAATTTATTCAAATAACTTTGTTTACACGTGTTTACTAATTATGAGCTGTAGGGGAGGAGGTGTATCTATAAGAAGAATGAAACAGCAGGTCTTTTTTGTAGGCTAAGAAAACCTAGCTTATATTTATTTTGTATCTACTAATTTTAATGCAATGCATTGATGAATTGTGCAACACGATACAATACTTTATTTTCTGTTATGTCCAAGAACTGAAAAACATGACGTAATGATTCACGGATAAAAGAGTCTTATTACTTTTGAAGAATAAAGTAAAAACATAGAAATAGTTCAAAGTCATTAAACAGCATAAAACATATAATAAAAATCGTGGATATGTAGTTCCGTTTATAAATTAATAACTGCCATGTCCTATTCTGATGAGCGTCAGAATGGGCCAGGATCGTCAGAAAGGTAGCACTTACGTATAGAAATCGTCAGAAAGGGAGCAGTTACTTACGTATATATATATATATATATATATATATATATATATATATATATATATACTCAGAGTTTATATTTCAGACCACTCTAGGTATTCAGTTACGTTATCTTACTTTTAATATTAATAAATAATATATTAATGTTTTTGTTACATCCCTTTATCTCAATGCCCATTTTTACTAAAACTTCTGTAAGTGTGGTTTTATGAATGACTTCTGCAAACTTTCACTACAATTCTATTATGCTTATTTTGTTATTTAGAAAATGCCAATAATTTTGTTAAAAATATATTAGTTTAAAAATATTTTATCTATGAACGTAAACAAAGAATATAATTTATGTAATTTAATTTTTTTAAATACTAAATGAATAAAATATTGATGTAACATTTCATTACAATAATATTAAATTTTAAAAAGTAATTGGAGTGAAGACTACAAATTTACAAGTAAAGAACCAATTTGAAACGTTTTAGAATCTTCAATATCTCAAAGTAAATTAGTAACAGTTCTTGAAAGAATTGTAACAGTTGTGCTATTTTGTTAGCCGCACATCAGAAATCCTTGCTAAAATTCAACACCGTTTTTATTATAATCTTTCTAAACACTAAATATTTTAATATACCTATCTTATAAGCATTATATTTCTTATAAACTTAATATTATCGCTACAACCAAAAAATAACGGTAAAGTAAAATCTATAAACATGTTGAACTTAATATTTAGTACTATTAGCTTCTTTAAGAGCGAAAATTTTACTATCAAAATACTAAAATGCTAACTCTATAATATAAGTAATTAAATTATTAGTTCTTAACTAAGCTTGCAGTAATTTTAAATCACCTTAATACAATAAATATTCGATTACGTGTACTGTATCAATGTTCAGAAATCATTCAGTTGTGACATTTCACTCTGTTTTACCAATTTATCATTCCATCTGGCAGTTTCAGTTTATAATGACTTATAAATGTAAAATATAACCAAAAAAATAAATAAAAGGTCTTATTATAAAAATACGGGTACAATTATTTATAAAGGGTAGATATTCAACTAATAATATAACTGATTGGGGTTTGTAGTTTTTTGTACATTTTACTACTTTTAGTTTTGAACGGAGATTGTGCCTTGGCAGTGAAGGTTATATAATAGGGACGTCATTTGGGAAGTGGTGAAATCCTTGGCAGCTCGGGATGATACAATAACGAAAATGATACTAAACTTAGTGTCAAGATGTGTAATTGGTTGAAATAAAGTATTTTCCTAAAAATTACACTTGAAGCCGTATTTCTTGTGGTTCTTATTCCAGAGAAATATTCTAAGTTAAATGTAATCCACATGTCTCCACCCCCAAGTCCCTTGGTTTACCCATGGCTTCCAGCTCAGATTCTTGAACAAAGCTATTTGCACAAATAAGTGATAAAGAACACCCTTTAGCTATTCCCTTATCTAGATCTTTTAGTTAAAATCTATACGCTCAGTGTTTAATTGTATTAGATATATAATTATTGGAAACGTTTTCTTTATTTCTTGTGGTTTCTTAGAAATGTGAATATTAAGGTTTCAGGCGTTTATGGACAAGAATATATAAAGATGTAACGGTAACTAAATGTTTACTGTAAACCTAAAACTTTAGTCCAGTTACAAGGAGATACATTCACTAGACTGAATTAGTCTCATATACTAACTAGAAATAAATAAGAGATAAAATGGGAAAATCAGCGACTGTTATTCCCAGGACGTTCTACTAAGTTTCGATCACACAAAACAAAAACCTCATAAATGCTATGTTATACATAGTTGTTGATGTTTGTTAGTTCTTGAAGGAAACAGGATTTTTCCGGACATTTGACATCGTTCAGTGGAACAAAAAATCAGTAACACAATTAACAGAAACTGTTAAATCTTATCATAACTTGTTTTATTGTTTGAGTTAGTTAACTTATTAAATTCTCAAAATAACTAGTGAGTGAATGATTTATCTGCTTACAATAATTTAAAATTTTATTTAAATCGCAGTTTTTTTTATAATTCAAACATTAATGGGCCAACACATTTGATAATGCAACATGAGAGTCCTATATATTTGCCATCTCCTTTTTTATAATAACTTTAAAATGAGGGATCTATATTTGCTAGGGATTTATATTTTAAAAAGTTGACTTACACCAAATATTCCATACATGTTCATACTCCGCAATATGTCTTATAAACATCCCTAAAAATAACTCATTAAATCTCTATTCGTAAATTAATGAATTATTATTCGTTATTAATGATCTATGTAATGGGAGGCTTTACGGTAAGTGCAAAGTGCATTTGCAGACGACACAGCACTTTGTTATGTTGAGAATTCATGGGGAGAAATTGAAGAAAAGATGAACATGAACCTAAATGCATTAAGGTGGTAGTTTACAGTTAATAATATGATATTAAGTCCTCAAAAAACCAAATACATAAATTTTTCGTGCCTTACCCATGCTTTAAAAATAAAATTATGTATAAATGTCTTAACTGTACAAGCAATAATTCTCAATTTAATATAAATTGCAGTCTTGTATTATTGGAGGGTTCACCGAAATATTTGGGGTTATGGCTAGACAAAGATTTAAACTGGAAAACTATTATTTCAAAACTCAAACAAAAACTAAATAACGTTATAATAATCTTCTATTATTTGAAAAATATGTGTGATACTAAACTATTGGGAATGATATACTTCTCCCTGGTGAACAGTAGGATGGAATATGCTATATCGTGCTGGGGAGGAACGTACATAACTAATTTAAAGCCCATAATTACAGGTCGAAAACACTGTATAAGAAAATCATGAAAAGAAAGAAAATTGAATTATCCTACCCTTTGTTTTTAGGTTTGAATATTCTTCCTTTAAAGATATATGTTTGTTTTTAAAGTTCTAAAAATATTTTTCTTGACAAGCAAGAACCATAAGTCAACAAATAAATTTAAACTTCAATTAAGAAATGAAGAAGACTTATTAGTACCAAAACCTTGAAATAATTTCTTCACAAAAAACTTGTATTTTTTCAGCACCAAAACCTTTTAACCTGTTACCGCACCATATAGAGTCAGTGTTCAATAAATATTTTCCTCAATTGGCTTAAAAAGTGGCTATTATCTATGAAAGATATTGAAGAAGTCATTTTTAAAATTAATATTTGAAATGAGATTGTTAAATGTAATCTGTTTCCAATAATTGCAATAATGCCTCGTATAAGATCATTACGTTCTCCATATATTTGTTTCATTTTTTACATGTAGGCTTAGTTTATTATTTTATATATAGTTAAGATTTTAGTATTAAATTTAATAGAGTTTTTACGAACTTTACTCAGATTTTAAAATAAATCAGTTTGGATAAAATATTACTGTATAGTTTTTAATGCTGCAAGTTTTCTGTTAATTTGACGATATGTATCACTCCAAACCGAATTTGCCTTGGAGTTTTTTCTTAATTTCTCGTAGTGATGTATAGTGTAATAGTTGTAGTATGTAGTCGTAGTTGCATATATATGTATTTTTATGTGTAAGTACATGTAATGTTTTTTGGTCAGTCAGGGGGCAAGGTGGGATTTGCATTACGCAGTGCATATTATTTACTTTTTATTATAGTTTCCATAGTACATTTTCAATATGCCTGTCTAAACTTTATGCAAAAAACATTACCTTCTATCTCTGATAGGTTTTAAAAGAACATAATGAGTAGTTGAAAATAAATTCGATGGCTTCAGGGAGTATGCATCAGTGTTACGGCTTTTGCGTTAGACATAAGACTATGAACTAACGAAGAACTTCATTCCATCCAAAACATGTATATAATTCAACAATGTTTCATCATAAATATCATTGGAGTGAAAGTGGGAAGTACTCGTATTAAATAAAAAATTAATTGTTTTTTTCATTGCGATGTTCTTATGGAAAACAATTTCTTTAATTTGTCCTGTTAGCTGATTAAATAGCAAAGTTAGACCAGTATTACGACAAGAGCAAGTTCTCAGCTCTCACACAACTTTAAGTACAGCTACATTAACCTTGTGATGCCTGCATCTTCTCTCACTGATTTAATTTACAAACTCCTCTGTCAGACGTACTTTCGCGTAATTACTGGTCACTATGACATTATTCACAATTTTCATAAATATATCACCAAAATACAACACTTATAATAGATATGTTAATAAAAAATTAATTTACAGTTGATCAGAATATTGACACACACACACACGTGTGTTTGTTTTGTTTTTTGTTATTATAAATATAATTTTCACTTATGGCTGATAGCTAAGTATTATTGGGTTTACACTATCTTTGGTTGCTGTAGGTAATACCTTTCTCCTTATTTAAATACTGGAGGGGTATTCTGGAACACTCTCTATATACTACTATAACAGATTGCGTTTAACATAATTATACGTAAGAAACTGTCAAATATGAACTAGTGTACTTACTATCAACAAAACCGTACGTTATGATAACGTATGATCGAAATAAATTTTATTTTACAAGACCTGAAAAACTAGAAGTTTTAAAGTTTAAATCCATCAGTCATATAGTTTTTTAATTAACTATTCTGATAGTATCTAATAACATTGGTAATTATGAGTGTTTTGATATGCTATTAAATACTTGTTACAGAAAACTCGTTCAGATGCACCAAACATTTCCCGGGAAGACATCTTACACGAAGGATGTCCTGCCACCCCTATCTACTAACGACCCCCAATACACTCATCGTGATATATAAATCATTTAAATACACGAAATAAGCTATTTTTGTAACCTTAAATGGTGGTTATAACTCTTGTTTATCTTGGATAACTGACAGAGTTTCCTTATACAGTTTTGTATAGCTGCTTATTATGAATTAACTTTCTACTGTGTTTATTTACGTGTACTACCTGCCGTTATTATACCGTTACATATAAACCAGACATATCTCAATTATACATTCATGTAGCCATGTTATTCCAACAATCAATTGTAGTATATTCATGGCCAATGCAGATATGACAAATTAACGTTAATACTAATGTTATAAACTAATAATTTTTATTACATTACTGAAAATAGATGTTTACTATTACAGTAAATTTTAAATTAGGGCCTACCCCTAATTTTTATTCACATTTAAATTATGAAAAATTTTGGAACCGTCAACTTTAAAATATGTTATAGAACACCATAAGTTTTCTTGACGGTTTGGGTGTAAAAGTAAATATTAAGTCGTTTTCATATTTGAATTTTTTTTATTTATCTTACCGTTCAGGTACGAGAACCTACTATAGTTATTATTATTAACACGTAATATACGTAGATTTTAGTAATAATAACATCTTTACTCTTTAATAATACACATAAGCATTTACTTTTTGATTGAATCATCTTATTTTTAATCACATTAGAGGATAGCCCAAAAGATGTTAAAAATGTTTGAAAGAATTTCTGAAATGCTAAAAAGCATTGGTTAATAATTCTCAATGAGACGAAATTAAAGCAACGTAATTAAGAGTCTCTATTAGGAGAACACAATGCCGCAAATCTGAGTTCAAACTGTTGCAGCTATAACAAATAGCAGCTTTTACAAGTTAGAAACCGAAGCTTGCTGATAAAATAAATATTTAGAGTTAGTTACGACTGTGAAAGCCCAGCCCAGTATTCGACACTGCATGTAATAAAAAATAAATATAGGTAAAGATCTCCATGTATCCTTTCCTGCTGAATTTCAGATACCAATGGTGGAAACTAGAAAATGCACACCCCGTATACTACTTCAGCACTGTTAATATTAATTCTTATTCCAGTTAACTACTAGTTTAGTCCTGATGGGATTTTAAAATAAATAAAAATAAATTTATAACATCCTTATTGGTAACAAAGCAACACTGTAATTGAACCCTTGAAAAAATGTGTGTTTCGGTTGGTTATAATTGGAAAATTTACTCAAGTACATAGGGCCTTATCTCACACTAACTTAAGAAATGATTAAATTAAACAAAAAACTAAATGAAATCTAACAGCGTCAAACGATAAAAACATAGGTACGACGAGATATGCAATAACAATAGAAGCTGTGTTTACAAGATATTTAGCAAGATTTTATTCCAGAATGATTATTTCCGATTCCTCTTATCATAAACCAATAATTTCATTTTTATATTGTAGTAAGAATAAAAAACAAGTAATTATTTCCAAAATAATAGGTTGTAGCGACCTGCGACTGCCTTTCAATCCTTTAGTATTATTGTACATGTTGAAACAGCAGTAGGTGCATGCAGTAGGCTGCAAGTCTGTCATTATGCTCGTGGCAAGCAATAATTAATAATTTAAAATACCTGCTTTGCTTACATACAGTATCAAATTCTGAATAAAATTAAATACTTCAACACATACACTACCCTCATCCTTACGGTGACGATGATAACATTACAGAATATTTTAAAGATATTCTAAAATCCATTTCAGAACTGTAACGTTCTGCATTCTTTGAATTCGGTTTGTATCTTTTCTCAGATCATATTGTCAAAAAGTGGGAGTTCGTATTATAACAACGGCAAAACCATTAATAGAAATAAATAAATGCGCTGCAATTTCACAGCCTCACGTTGCAGTGTTCTGAACTGGTACAACACCCTTAATACACCTACTAGAGCCAGCTGACAAGCGTATGGCACATTCTCAGAAAATGACAAAGACACATATCTTAATTGTTAGTATTGTCGTGTTCTTGTTAGTTACCAATCACACAGCATGTTCTAGCAACATAGTCGAGCATTCCGGCCACAGAGAGCATATAAATTAAAAGTTGAAATTATCAATTAAACAACCTCTCAGGTTCTTAAGCCACTTGAATATTGTTGGTGAAAAAGTTTGACCTTATAAAGAACAGATGCACACATGATCCACATTCATAAATTAAATAATTAATCTAATGCTGTGTTTTTAAAAGATTTACTTCTTTAATAACCTGCGAGTGCTATGTTTAAAAACACAACACACAACTACGTATGTTTCATCACATTCAGCAACATGATATTAGAGATAAATAAAAAGCCTTATTGATATTTTATGCAAAAGTAAAGCAGTGAAAGCATGTTCATAAATTTCCACAATATACCAATACCAGGGGACATGTAACTACTTTACTCACCAATACAGAGACTTGCTATGTACGTAACATGAGAGCTGAAGCTGGCAAAGTAAATACTGCGTGTTTATATATTCCGGAACCCAGTCACTCTATCTTACATTTTTATACTTCTCCTGTATTTCAAACGACTTTAAAAATTTACTTACTATTATTAATTTATTATCAATAATTTAAAATTTGTAAGACTAAGGGGAATAGTTTTCTTTTCACATTGACTTCCAAGTATCTACTGCTTACTACACATATGTCATCACACATCACTATGAAACAAACTCATAAAATTTCATGTTGTTATTTACAGCTCACATTCAAGCGTTTTGTCACTAAACTGCATGAACAAGAAGCCACCATGTTTTATAAAAAAGCATTATTTAGAGCAAACTATGCTTGGATAAAAAATAATAAACAATAAATATCTCAAGGCCGATATCTGTTAGGAACATAAATAACATACTGAATTCCAACGGTTGACAAATAATATATGAATAACCTAACTGAAAAGCCTGTGCAAATACGCTTTGTACACATATTATTTCCTCGCTGTTACTAACATAGTTGATAATAAATAAAAAGATAAGTCAGTAAATTACTAAGGTAAAATGTTGTAAAGTTTCTATAATATAATTATATTTTGTATAATTATTATCACAATGAAAATGGGTCACACCAAATTTCTACATTTTAATGTTTCATACATTTAGAGAAGTGTGGATTTGTAAGGTTCAAAAGCTATTATTTAATTTTTTACAACTTCACAACTTCAATGTTATTTGAGTGTAATTTTATCAGAACAGTAAAATATATGAATAATTTCCGACACAAAAATCCATATCTTGTGATCTGTTACCAATATCTCTACCTCTTAAGTTATAATATCGGAACCACCCCAACATGATTTTATTTTTGATTCCACAAATGTTGGTTTTTGGAAAAATTAAAATAGACTCAGCAAGAAAAGACTCTGTGTTTATATTGTTTTATGCCAAATCTGTCTTCTTGCAAGGATGATCAGGTCACTTGATAGGCGCAACAAATTAAGGTGTTCTTAACATATGACTATATTTCAGAAACAATGTTGTGGTTTGACAAAAAAATTATTTTATACTACAAAAAAATATACTGTTCCAGTAGCCATGAATAATATATACCAAATGCTATAAAATCTCATGATTTCAGAAGTAGCACTCGATATTGAAAGAAACCTGCAAAAATCCAGATGTTCTTAACTTGTTACAATAAGCATAACACCTCTAATGTTTCAATTGATATAATAATCGTACTAAAGGTTAGTGATGGTGTTATGAGTATATAACTAACTGGATTAGTGTGAGAAACCCACATCAATCCAGCCAATTTCAAGTTGCAGTAGACATAAAATCTCAATTTCACAATATCGAGGACAGGCATGAAATGATCCATTTCTTATGATGCCACTGATTTATTAAGTGATACATTCAAATTGCTTAATTGATGTAAGGCTCGGTTCAAGAAAGCAATATGTTTTGGGCTAAATTTACAGTCGACTGAACCAACCAAATTTCACTACTCTATAATCCATCCATGTATACAACTCCAAAAGTGATAATAGAGTTACTGGATTAGAGTGTTGTATCCACGCTTACATAGCCTTACAATTGTTTATTGGGCAATGTAAACATCAAAGTAGTAGTCAAATTTAGGTTGCATAAGGCATAAAATTTATACTGATGTATTATCTATAATAGCCTCGCGTGATTAAAGTGATAAATCCAGGCTTACATGACGTAAGTAATGTTTGATGGAAGAGATCGAGCTCGACCGAGCCAATAAAACCCCATGCAATAGCCAACATATGATAGCCTCGCGTGATTAGAGTGATAAATCCAGGTTTACATGACGTAATAATGTTTGATGGAAGAGATCGACCTCGATCGAGCCATTAAAAACCACATGCAATAGCTCCTAAACCTCTATTGGCCCAATAACGTGGCCATGAGTTGGCAAACTCATCTCATTGACACTTTTCATTTCGTTGCTGTAACAATAAAATCTTGACCTTATTTGAACCATCAAATCTTATTTTAGGGAGTAGGAAGGAACATCGACCTTCTTCAGTCGGAAATAATTAAAAACACATTAAAGTAAGTTTTCCACTCCCTCGCCAATAAATTATCTCGGAAATCTCTACAAATTTTGCACAAGGTACCTGTATGGAACTAAAAATATATACAATGGCAGACAGCAAACGATGTTAAAAGAACATGAATTCTCGTGTTTATTTAAAATTGGCTTGCTGGTAAAAATGACATTTTTGTGAGATTATTGTGCAGAGAGGATCTCGAAATGCGTAATGAGTTTAATCTACTGCCACAACTACCGTAGCCTTCTCCCTCACCTTTTTCAAACTTTATTTACCTCATGTATAAGAAGGCCCTGACCTCCATTCCATTGGTTTATTAACCTAACTTTCTTGATAATCACAAGGGTATTTGTTAACCCGAAATAGCTTAGATATAGTTCTATTCCCATATGTGTTCCAAACAAGTATGGTACAGATCGCAATTTAGTCTAAAATCTATAAAATGCAAAAAAGAGGTAAACACTAGTTTTTAAAATTGCTGACCCATTGTTTCTGTAGAGTAAATGAACAATAGAAGGAATTCTAGGAATCATAGGGAACGTTCTTATAAGGAAATCATGTGCATCTGAAAGTAATTATCCTGATTGTAATACCTATAGTATAAAACTAAATTTTGTCGGGTTTGAACGTCTCATAAAAGTGACGCTGAGTGAATAATTCCTTTTGTGCACAATATTTAATTCTATAACATGATTTTTGACTGATAATTTAAAATATTAATACAGTTTTATTTATTTATTTAATACATTTTGCTCATTGTATGAAGTGTTTTGACTGTAACTTTCTTTATTAGAAATATTTATTTAACATATTGCTATAAAAGTTTAAATTTTTCTGGTTATAAGCTGAAATTAGACTGTAGTGCAGTGTTTCCGGGACAATGAATCAGACAATTCGTACAATCAGGAACATAATATGCCCCGTCCAATTCAAACACAATTACAAAGCAGACGTATAGTACGTGGCTGTACCTATTACAAAGACAACTATCGAACAAAGGAAAATGTGTATCATAGTCTCGCTTGAACAAGGTACGGTTGATATGACATGTAAATTTCATCCTACGCATAAAAGAGGTGTTTATTGTCTGGGATAGAACATGATTTACGGGAAACTGTGGAACCGTGTACCTAAAAGTGCAACGAAAACAATGATATACTACAGAACTATATTTATAAGGCTTTGTAAAAATATTAATATATAAAGTTTTATTTTCAAAAATATAAAAATCTACGTTACAGCGTACCACACAGTTCACGTCGACGACACAAACCACCAACGTTAACTGGGTATATTTAGTTATGTAAATGAATCATTGTACCTAACCATACTTGTAAATGTATTTAGAAATGAAATTTATTTCAACTTATATATAATACATATTTTTACATATTCTACGGCGTATATATTTATTTCCCTACATTACTGTGTTTATTTTTTACAGCGATTGATAAACACCATCCATTTTAACGATACATACATTGCACATTATCAAAACCTATTTAACTGTGTCTAACACTAAAGGTTAAAAACCGCCGCCTGTTTAGTCATGTTTTAAAATTTTACGTTTGAAATTATGTTTTACCATTCGAGGAGATGATATAAACCTCTGTATTACGATCACCTAGTAAATAAACCCTATATATATCAAATGAAAACACTAAGTAGCGTATATCCTACGCTTCAAAACCTTCTATAACAGAGTTGCAAAGAAACTGTATAGATATTATTGACTCAGAAACACATCTCGAGATGAAAACTCCTTCACCCGCTTCTCACCTTCTTTCTTGATTATATCTTTGCTCTCTCCGACAAAACCTTAATTTTAACTGTGTATCACTCGAATTGACAGTTTGCGTGTTTATATAACTAACGTGTGATTAAAACCAAATTGGCTAAATAACTGTTTGACTCTTGATAGTACACAAAATCTCGAGTAAATCTCTCGGATTTGAAAATCAACTAAAGAAGTAAAGAATTAGATAGTAGTAAATTATTTGACGGTAAACCATTAAGGTTATCTATAGACGTGAATTATAAATAGAAGTAGAGGGTTTAAGGTAAATGACCTTCTCTAAAAGTGCGATCAAATTAAAATTGATAAAATAAGCCTCATTTATCCTATTCATATAGGTCATTGTTTCGTTCTGTGGACTTTAGAAAATACATGGCGCGTGTACCTTCAGAATAAAAAACTCTGCCTTCATAAATCTGCTGATAAAAGAAAATTTTCTTGCAACAATTCCATTTTTGAATACTTCTACTGTACTATCCTGTTCGTTTCTACGACTAAGTAAATCTTCTCCTCTTACTGCAAAAAACATTCTAATGAGAACTAATTTTATGAAATACATGTACAATCCTAAATTTCCCATTTATCAAGATCTCATTTACTAGATACGCACGTTTAAATTTCATCCATCAACTTCTTATACTACTAGTGTCATTGAGACACCATTAGGAATGGAGGTGTTCAGGCAGGCCTAACAGTATATAAAAGTTATAGCTGCAGTAAAAATGTTGCATCTCTCTATATATATATATATAGATATATAGCAATAGCCTTATTTAATTTCAATAAACATTGAATCGCAAAAAGTACTATATATATATATAAATGAAAAAACCCAGACTAATTGTAAAAGCCTCATTAGGGTGGTCCACAATTATGTACGAAAAATTAAGAGTTTGAAATATTAATCTCCACAGTGTTCCCTTTGTTCCCCTGTGCATACTGAATTACCTGAAAAAATTAAGGTCCAATCGGAGAACGTTTAGAGGTCCCTATTGTATTAAATTTCAAGTTTTAATTTCTATTTGTATAAATTAACCGTTTAAAGGTTACTGTTAAGCAATTCATCTAACAATTACAACAATCTTGCTTTTAATATGTGTAATTTGTTGCACCAATTAACAAAGTAGTGAACGGCTGTGCCTATAGAGGGATTACTCTGATTCAAACATTTCATACTTCTATTTAAAAATATGAAACCGTTTTAATACCTTCTTCAGTTAGTACAACTACACTCCAACTGCGAAGAAGGTAACGCTGATAATTTTAATAAGCTGTATTTAACTCGATCTTATTATAAACCTGACATACATGCAGATATATTTATTATTTTAATTTATAAAGTTGTTTTTGCACAAAGGCATCGATGTTTTACTAAAAATTCACATTTGTTCATTAAAGAGTTACATCATAAGGACCGCTAATTATTGACCTATTCTCCTAAAACGTTTTTCTCTATTATATAGTACCAAATAGAACAAGGATATGAATTTGAAGAATACGATTTCTAACATTTTGGTGTTTGGACCACCCTAGGGGTCATCTTTATTCATGATGCGAGTAATAGTTTTGTTTATAGCTTATAAACCGTTATTAATAGTTATCCTTACTAGTAACAGAATCTAAAGTTAAAATCTTAATCTTCTTTATTATTTGTATATAAAAATTTGAGACGATATGTTTATTGTTTAGTTAAAAACTTCACATGCTATTAGATCAAGAGATTTATTTGAATAGGTCTCCTAATTATTTTATATCAATATGGGGAAATTTAAATTTTACCAATTTAGTATTACACAACCAATTAGACCCAATTATAAATATAGTTAAATTATAAAGGTGTTACATAAATTAGTAGTACTCACCGATTTCTTGAACGATGTTCACACGAGTGTATTTCAATAAAACTAGTATAGCAATAAAAATTTATACATGGTGCAAATAAATCAAACCCTTGGTTTTAGTGGATAAATATTTCAAAATGACCTCATGGAATAGATAAACTATAATCTGGAGGTTAAATTCACCAATATGCACAATCATTTGGAGGAGGGAATGTATAAAGATATTTTAAGTTTTAAAAAGTTTTTTTTTATCACAATTTGAATTCTTGATTAAATACAATTAATTTCATTGAAAACTCTAAATAATGTTTTTTATCAAATAGGCAGTAGTTTAGGTAATTTACATAGTATAATATTTTACTAATCAGTACACAACAACTGCACTATCAGACAGATAGTTAGACGATATTATTACTTCTGCATAAGAAATACTTTTATTAGTTATTTATGATTATAGTAAATACAAAATCTTTTGGCTGATTATTTGTAAGAACCAGTATTTTTTGCGTATCATGAAGGGCATAAATTCACTTAGAGGAATGTATAGTTGATTTAACACATAAGTTTAGTATAATATTCATCAACTTGTATAACACTAAGTAAACTCTTACTGTAGCTTTTAGTGTAAGTTATCGATAGCGGAAAATATTTTCTAAACAATATTGCAGCCACTTATTGTCTTTTTATCATTAAAATAAGTCATTAGTCTGCATAGTTTACATTTAAGTAGTATAATTTATCAATACAGCAAAGAGTAATAAATAACTTCTTTATGTACAAAATAAACATAATTGTATGTTGGAAGCCGTGCGTAGAGTGTAGAATTGTTAACCGAATGTTACCACATGAGGATTAGACTGTCTTGGACAGAGATTATTTTTTGAATAGAGGTAGGTCTGCATGAAATAAAGAAAAGTTGAAAGGCATTTTGAGGTTATTATAGTCCAGAAAGAAACTGCGACTAGAACATCAATCAATGGACCGTAATCAATCGATCAATCGCTCAGTTAAGTAATTGCTCGAGTTATTTAGTAGGTGAGAATTACTCTCGACGTTAATCTATGTGTTTAAAGTTTACTACGTTTATTTTAAAATAACCAACTTTTAACAACATATAGAAACTAGTATATCTCTGGATTGGCACTATTTAAATCAATGTGATCTATAGAATCTCTTTATCTTAGACCAAAAAAGAGGTATTAATTTGTATAACGGTTGAGTCACGTTAATAAACTTTACGTCTAGGATTTAATCATGAAAACTCTGACACTACCTCAAATATTGTAATTGATATCTTAAGGAATTCCTTGACCATTAAACCTCATAGAAACCATCTATTTCTATAGGAATACTGATTCTATTTATTACCTTTCAAATAAAATCAGAAATGAAATAAAAGTTTTATTTTTACTGAAGAAATATTTTTATCCAAATTTTAATTCAACGTAATGACAAAAACAATGTAGTACGATAAGTAACAAATACCAGTGATGACATTTTTCAGGTAAACATTACAAACAATTCAACATCCATAAGTTCAAGTGGTAATAATCAAATCAAATATCCTTTATTTCCATCAGACATGTAACATGCATTGGATTGCGTCATAAATATTAAAAAAATACATGTACAGTTTTTATATCTATAAAATTATTATTAATCAATTATTAATATTAATATATTATAATTACTCAATTATTAAAACTAATTAATTGTACATCATACAGAATATTTATTTCCAATAAATTCACTGAGGGTGTAGAAACATTTTTCTATTAAAAAAGCCTTCAGTGTTCTCTTAAAGACCATTATATCATTTACATTCGTTAGGTCCACAGGAAGAGAGTTATAAAAAATTACGGCATTATAAAAACGGTGGTGTTTGAAAAAAGAGGTTGCATGGGGGGGGAATATTTAATTTGTTGCTATTCCTGAGATAGTGTCCGGACTGCGGAATTAGTGACTCGAAAATGCCCTGGTTTTGCTTAAAAAAGACCAATGTGTAGTAAACATATATACTTGGAAAAGTAAGCAGATTGAACTTCTTAAAGTGTGATTTGCAGGATTCTGATTGACGGATGCCAGCAATAGCTCTCACCGCTTTCTTCTGCAAAAGAAAGACATGGTTTGTTCTGCAATTTTCAAAACCCCAAATTTCAACAGCGTATGAAGGGTAGAGATAAACTAATGCAAAATATGAAGTCAGAAGCACATCGGTGCCCGTGAAATATGAAAGTCTACGAAGAACAAAAATACCAGCACAGACTTTACGTGCGACATGATTTACATGAAAGGAGAAGCTAAGATTCCTATCGACAATTAGGCCTAAAACCTTGACCATTTGCTCAGAACAAACCTCTGTATCGCCAACCCAAACACTCAAAGAGTCATTGCGTCTTGATTAAATTGAAAAGTCTAGCAATGTAGTTTTATCAGTATTTACGGCCAAACCATTACTCTGAAACCACTGTGTTTCCATATGTTTCCAAATGGAGACTGTCTTCTGGTCAGCACGAGGTTGGAATTCTGACACTACAGATTGTTGAGGGGAACAAGGCACTCTAGAATGCTGTTGAATAGAACCGTTTAAACCCATTTTAATCGAAACATGGTCTAATGACAAAGAATCGTTTTCTGAATGATGTTTGTACAAATTGTTATATATTTGATCGAGTATAAAGGATAACAATAGAAATAAATTTAGGTGTACAAATGTATTTCCTATACCGCGTACAATAGTCTACATGATTGGGAACAATAACAACGATAAACAAATTGAAATGTATCTATTGTGACAATGTTTATAAATTCTTGCATGTATGTTTGCGGTCTCGGTTCCGTTACATTCACTAATGAGCAAGTAGTTGTGCCATAAGGCTATTTTTAAATTGTGTCCCAATATTGTGAGGGCACATCGTATATACTTGCACTCTTATGCAATAACCCAATTTTACACTAATTTGTTCTTTCAAAATTAAACGTAGACTTAGTTCTGTCTATCAAGAAAGTCTTAATATAAGATTTTTCAATTTAGTAAAACGGTGTATTATTTACGTAATATGTCATTTCTAAAATTCTGCTGAGAAGTAAAAATGTATATTCTATATTTAAATATAAAGTAGTATTTTCATTTATAGGGTTCACCAACAGTAGAAACTGATTTAGAGGAAAACATCGAGCAAAACTTGTTTTCTCATAACATATTCTTCATGTTTTAAAATAACTCAAAATCATATTCACGTTATATTGCTATAGTAATTTCTATTTCAAAATGATATTGATAAGAACTGATATTTAATTACAAAGTTAAACATTTTACAAGCAATTAAGTTAAACATTTAAGTTAAACAATTAAGTTAAACATTTTTGTTGCTCCTAACTTGTGCTAGCGTGCCTCTTAATTAATCGTTCTTACTGATACGTTGACGGGTTTCGTTGAAAAAATTATTGTTGGAATTTTCATAAAAATCAAACAATATTTGATATATATTTTATAGCTATACTGTTTTCTATGTTATTTGGCTTTAAACATTCTTACCCGGCTCCATTTTCCTAATAATAAAGCAAATTACATATTTATTGCTTTCAATTTTCTCTTCTTTATTACTCCGTATGTCAAAATTTGGTATTTAGCTTAACCATTTATGGAGATACACAACGTATCCAAAAAATACAAACTGCTGTTATCGGCTAAACCACACATTTATCGTTGAAGCCATGACATTTATAAATTATTCCTGGACGAAGACCAAACCAATGTGCTCAGTAAGAAACTGCACCTCAGTAAGAAGTCACACCATATTCTAAATGTCATTCTTAAAGTACATGAAGTTACACAAAAACTAGACCACCGGCCGGTTGACATCACAGTTAATATCAGTGACAGCGGCTACGTAACTTGATCATGCAATATTCTACTTGAGCCTGAAATTTTCGGAACGGGTAGGCCTACTGGCCTTGTTTTGTTAGTGTCCGTCATGAATATTGCATTTTTTTTTATAAGAATAAGATAAACATTAACTGCCAAAACCTTTCCTAGAGTTTTAAGTTTTCCTTAACGTTTTTGAGAATCCTTTTTCTCAACAAAAATTTGTAATGGCTGCAAAGTTTTATATATACTAGTGATCTCAGCCAGTTTCAGTCTATAATTATTGTAAATTATCTTACAGTATTATATCAGTCGATATATTATGGGTTCATTACCTAAATAACAGAGTTCAACCATAATTTATGCATCTGGGTCTAAAAACCTACTGTTTTTAAATATGAATTACGATATCTTTGAATGATGTTACTCCAATAATTATACATATTTCATTAATTGAATTTATCTACAGCAACTAAAAACCTATGTTTTATATAATTCCAATAATAATTGTATATAAGTTAAAAGCTATAACCTACAAGCTTACACCAAAATTTAGCTCTTACATTTGCGCGACCGGTGCCTTGAGTATCATGCACGTTTGTTGCTTTATACTGCCTCCAAACATCGCTTAACAATTAAAAGTTTATATATTTCGTCCGCGATGTAGAACACTATCTCGCCATGTATGATGAAACGGTTAAGTGTACAGCACTTTCTAACCCTGAACTACGATATAAGAAATTCTATCTATTGTTCACTGTACAACATTGGAGGAAACTCCTTTACATATATGAGATTTTTAAATAAACGTTCAAACAATATGAAGTATGAAGCCTTTATATAGTCTATGAATAACACATGTCATTCATTAGTTAATAATTATAGTTACTTGTATGAGTACATACCACCTATAAAAATTATAAGAAAGACTTTATAAATAACTGCTCAATTTAATATGTTGATTATTGGTGTTTTAGTGTCAAATAATAATTAATACATGGAATTATTTTCGCTTATTTAATTATGAGTTACTGTAAGTTAAGTTTAAAAATTATAAATATGTCATTTTAGTTGAGCTATTACACTGTTATACAGATAGCGAATTTCGATACATCCTATCCAATCTTGAGCTTCGATTGTTTATTATTCGATGTAATGTTATCGATGGTACGATGTTGGCCCACACTCCATGAGTTCATCGTAATAATGTTGTAGTTATAGATACAGCATCGATTCACGGCTGTCAGTTGTGAGAAGCTAAAGGTCTCTCTTTACAGGATATAGAAGTGCTTGAGAAGTGGAGGAAGAACCCTACATTATTTAGTATCAACTATTTTTATCCAATATTATATATCGAGTTTGGTCTGTATTGAGGCAGATAAATAAAATTTCTAGTAATTAATTTTGAGATGTAAGGATTACATCAAATTTAGAAAGTTTTTAAATATATCTGGTTAAAAACAAATAAATGTTACTCTACATCAAAAATAGTACTGATCACGAAGGAAACATGGCATTGGGATTCCAAACCCTGGTCTTAATTTGCCTGTAATAATATAAAATTCTGTAATATTCACTTATAAAAGGGTATGAAGTACTTAAACTGTTTTAAAGGTTTTAGCATAACATTATAGTCGAGTATACTATGGTGTTTTTATAAAAAAACAGTAATAGCACATATTTAAAGGATTCTAAAGTACAATGAGGAAAATGATTGCCCCTCAGATGAAAGATCCGTCTCATAGTCGATGCGGGTAGGCTAGTACGTAATACTACTAAATAAACACTATTTAGTAATCAAATACGAATTCGATAATTAGCCTACTAATTCATCGTTCAGTTTTAGATCTCATAATACTCATATATAGAATTAACTTTGCTACACATCTATGTTGAAGTAATGGTGTTCTCGTATGTTTATTCGTCAAGTTCATTCGGAGTACGTGACACAATTGTAGAGTTTCAATATCGTCAGTTTAATAAGCTGACTTTATGGATACGAGCACAAAGGAATTAATATAACACCGTGCTTTGCTGCAGTTTGCCTTAGAAGTGACCGTCAGAAACGAAACTCGAGTTTAATATTACTTTTCACAGGCATATAACTAATAATAAAACTTTACATAAAATAACACCAAATTAAAATATTAGAAATATTAATAGGTTGTTTCGAAATCTCTCTTTGCAACAGTAGAGCAAATTGTGTTATTAATAAAGCGCACACAATACCACATAGTTTTACAACTACGCTAATCTTTATTATTATAAACAAATGTACATGATTTTTTTTTCATTTTGAACACTTTAGCAAAGATAATTAAAACCGTAATGTAATACATGATGTACTATAATTTTACAATATAAATATACAGTAACATATTGATACTGATTTACATTAATTATATGTATGTCATATCATTAAAAAATATTTGAACAATTCTAAAGTTTAAAACTTAGAAGGTAGGCAGGAACGGAAAATCTGTTAAAAATAGTGAAAACTTAATATTAAAAATATGCATAAAATATATTAGTAATTATGGAACAGCCTTCGTTGTTCTCGGTATAAGTTTTTTGTCAAATTCGTTACGTTAATCATAAAATTAAATTTTTGGAAATCAACACATAAACATTTTCCGTACTTATGTACTTTTGAAACGCATTTAACGTGTAAATAGGCCTTAATTTTTTTTTCAACCAATAATACAAATATTTCCTCCCATCTCTGAGTATATCTCTATATAACTTCCTTTCTTGAAAGATTTTGTCATTAACGAACACGCGCATGACGGCATTGCGGGAAACATACTTTGACATGTCGATCGACGCTCTTTAAACCTCTTCTATTTATCACCGTAATTGGCAGACCTTTCTACCCCTTTAACTATCACTATATGTGGCAATCCGTTGCGCTTCTATATCTCTTACAATTTGTGGTAGTCCGTTGTGCCCCTCTCCCTCTTACTATATGCAGGAGTCCATCTTGATACTCTATCTCACATCATATGTGGCAGTCCGTTGTGCCCCTCTCCCTCTTACTATATGCAGGAGTCCATCTTGATACTCTATCTCACATCATATGGGGCAGTCCGTTGTGCCCCTCTCACTCTTACTATATGCAGCAATCCGTTTTTCTCCTTTATCTCACGTCATATGTGGCAGTCCGTTGTGCCCCTCTCCCTCTTACTATATGCAGAAATTCGTTTTTATCCAATATCTCACATCATATTTCGCAATCCCTTGTGTTCATGTGCCTTTCATCATATGTGTCAGTCCGTTGTGCCCCTCTCCTTCTTACTATATGCAGAAATCCGTTATGCTCCTCTATCTCACATCATATGTGGCAATCCGTTGTTCACAGTTCACAAAAATCTTTATTAACTAAAAAGTAAAAAACAAAAATACAATTCCGTGTGCTATACAAATCACGTGTGGAAAAGGAATACAAGTTCTTTTTTAATGTATTAGCATTATATATTACAGTTGGCAAAGTACATTCAAAGCCTATTCAGTCTCTTTTCATTCAGGCAGCGGGTGAACTTAAATTTAAATAGTTTGTATGTTTTTTGTTTTTTAAAATTTTGAGATATTATAAATATATAAACTATTTCACAAATCGAACAAAACCAAATAATAGTAAAAAGCTTAACACTTATAAGGACTAATTAGGCAGATTTACAATATTTATATATATATATATATATATATATATATATATATATATATATATATATATATATATATATATATCAGTAATACATGATTAAATACAAAACTTTATCAACTGTAACAAATATATTAAGTTATTTAACAATAATTCCAACAATAATAGGACTTAATATCAAATATACACAACAGTAAAAAATGCAACAATATAGATCTAACAAACAATTTCTACAATAACAGCCTAACAGTAGAGTTTGATAACAAACTTAAGAAATAAAAAGTTTTAAACTATGAGATAAGCTATATGTGATGTGACACAACAATAAAAATAAAATAATTAAGAATATAGGTCTTTGACATAATGTCTAGTTTTCGACTTAAATTTTGGTTTCGATTCATACAATGGACTGTCACCATAGTTAATTATGAATGCATTGAAATTAAGGAAACAGGATTTTTCCGGACATTTGCCATCGTTCAGTGAAACAAGAAAACAGTAACACTACGTTTCGAGATCTGCAATATGATCTCTTCTTCAGCTAAAGAACTAACCTAATACATAATTACAAACTAGGTTAAAATAAACAAATCTTACTAAAGCGTTGTGGCACGCCTGTCAGGAATCACAACCTACATGTTGTTTGTCAACTTCACTAACTCTAAAGACATGCACTTAATACAAAACTATACCAAACACTAATCATTAAAATTAAACTACGGAATACAGGTCACAATACGTCTTCACTCGTCTACTAACCACCTACGACTGACCAGAGGGCCAATGGTAATCGTGACGGCTGGCTAAAACAAGATGGCGAAAATACAAGGGAAGGGGGACAGGAATGGGCCCTTTCGTTATTATTGATTCATGCGAGATGAACTTCTTAAAACCATATTGTGACTCCGCATTGGTTTATTACAAATATCCGATCCTTTTGATACTTTTGGTTTTCTCTTTAGTTCATTTTTTAGAATTGGCAACCAAAGCGGCCTAATCTCGACTGATGGTTGACTGATTGGTTGGTCTGCCAATTTAATGTATGTTGCCTCAATTAATTTCCTTTTGAAGAAATGTGGTTCCCGATGTATTATGTGGGCTTCATCCCAATTCATATGATGGTTTTCGGACCAACAATGGTTTGCAATTTTTGACTCTTCTGTGAAACCCTTTCTCGTGTTTTCTTTGTGTTCTTTTATCCTTACGTTTAGTGGTCTTTTTGTCTCGCCTATGTATTCCCTATTGCAGCTACATTTTATACTGTAAACACAGTTTTTAGAATCCTGTGTGCCATTTTTTGGTTTTGTTTTTACGAGACTTTGTCTAAGAGTGTTGTGTGTTTTAAACGCGGCTCTAATGTTGTACTTTCTACCTACTCTTCTAATTTTCTCCGATAATCCCGGCACATAAGGGATTGACATAAACGCAAATTTATCAAAATTCTGTTTTTCTGACTCAGGAATGATTCTTCTGGTTCGTTTGCACTTATTAATTACTAATTGAGGGGATCCATTACTTCTGAGATCCGATTCAATTTTCTTAAATTCTTCTTTTAGTCCATCTTTATCTGAGCACAAGCTCTTTGCTCTATCAAACAACGAGTAGGCTACTCCTTCTTTGACAGATTTTTGATGGTTGGATTGATAATTTAAATATTTTCCTGTGTGTGTTATCTTTCGAAAAACCGTTGTCTTAAGGACATCCCTATCTCTTAATACACACACATCCAAAAAAGGGAAGCTTGTTTTGGACTTCCACTTCCATTGTGAGGCGGATGGAAGGAGAAATACTATTAATGTGATTCAAAAAATTATTTAATTCAATGTCTCCATGAGAAAAAATAACTAAGGTATCATCCACATACCTCCACCAAATCTTCGGTTTGAACTGAGCTGAAGCCAAAGCTTTTCGCTCGAATTCCTCCATAAAGATATTGGCGAAATTAGGAGACAGTGGAGAACCCATTGCCATCCCCTCATCTTGACGGTAAATTTTACCCTCTAACTCAAAATAATTGCATTGAGTGCATAGTTCTAACAGTTCCATATAATTAGTGGCACGGGAAGTTTAGTTCTATCCTTTAATGTTTGGTCTTCTCTGAGACGTGGTTTAATAATTCCGAGAATTTCTGGAACTGGTACATTTGTAAATAGACTTTCGACATCAAAACTTACCAGTTTGTCAGTTTCAGTCAACTTTAGGGATTTTGACTTCTCTACGAAATCCCTGGAATTTTTGATGAAAATGAACGATGGCAAATGTCCGGAAAAATCCTGTTTCCTTCACAATCCTTCCATCGTCAAAAATGACCTTCAAACAATGCATTGAAATGTTTAATGGCTGTATAAGTGAATCGCTTTCTTGTCAACTCCCTAGTATAGTTTGGCGTTGAAATTTGCTTTACTTGCGATGATCTTGTATTAACTACATTCTTTTTAATGTCGAAACCGTCTAAGAATTAATGGATGTAATCTAAACAATGATAAACATAAAGTTGAAAAAAGTCAAAATGATGTCTTCCTTAAATAAATGTGAAATTTTATTACATTTCTTTAAATTATAAATATTTCTCACAGCAAATCCTTGTGAATTTTTTATTGGTATTAAAATAAATTCCTAGGTACCTCCACAGTTGATTATTCCATACTGCAAAGTGCCTTCAAACCAAGAGGCAATCCGTTGTGTTCATGTGCCTCTCATTATATGTGGCAGTCCGTTGTGCCCCTCTACCTCTTACTATATACAGCAATCCGTTGTGCCCCTCTATCTCACATCACATGTGGCAGTCCGTTGTGTTCAAGAATGTGGCAGTCCGTTCTTCATGTTCACCTCTCATTTTTGAATAACTGGCAGTGGCAGTATTCATAATACCCAGTCATTCTTCACGACTTTAGATTTTGGAAGTACTAATAAAACCTTGCTTAATGGCTTGAGGGTGTTTAACCAAGTTATGTACACTGTATTTTGAAAAAAGCGTTTGCTAATTTAAATAAAATTCTATGTGTACTTTTACTCTCTACGTGTTGTCTGGTAAACCTCTAAATCATTTTGGAATCATTCCAAGTAGGTGGTTCTAAGTAAATTTATCACATTAATACAAATAATACTAGTATTGTTTACAAAGTAACTTGGAAACTTATAATATACACTTATGTTGTCTTTCATCACTATGCATTATTCCGAACCAGCCTTGTTTTATGGTTCTAAGCCAATGAAAAAAGAGAGTATGAATAAACGACATTAAATAGGTAAAATTTCTTGAACTAGATATTTCAAATTATCTTTCTGTAAAAACAGACTAAACTGGTAAAAACACATGTTAGTGAGAATGTACGAGAACGTATCGCGTTGAAACACCGGATACGTACAGTCAAAGTTAGTCGAACAGTATTTCATCCAACTTTTATCAATGATGCGAGCGGTTTAGTCCAGTTTCAGTCAGAGTACCCATAGAAATCGCATTAAACATTCCCTTGTCAAGTATAGCGCTATTCATCATTTCACTCGATTAACTTCGTGCACATGATGCTGTTTCCTCCATTAGTAAACTGCATGATTAAATCTTATTATGTTTTAAACTATGTTCATTAGTATAAATCTATTACGAATGAATCAGTTTTACAAAGAACATGTGAGAATTAAAGTTCAACTTTGTTAACCAGATATAAGAGGCCGATGGCGGGATGTCGAAAGACAAACACGTTTGAAAAAGACAGTAGTAAGCAGAGTGTTACTAGTTTAGAATGAAATAAAAATTTTGATGACATATCATATACAATCAGCTGAATTATACCTGATTTCAAATTATATGTCAGAGTTTGCAAATCAAACAGTATACGTTACACGAGTAAATATATATATATATATATATATATATATATATATATATATATATATATATATATATATATATATACTCAAAGTTTATATTTCAGACCACTCTATGTATTCAGTTACGTTATCTTACTTTTAATATTAATAAATAATATATTAATGTTTTTGTTACATCCCTTTATCTCAATGCCCATTTTTACTAAAACTTCTGTAAGTGTGGTTTTATGAATGACTTCTGCAAACTTTCACTACAATTCTATTATGCTTATTTTGTTATTTAGAAAATGCCAATAATTTTGTTAAAAATATATTAGTTTAAAAATATTTTATCTATGAACGTAAACAAAGAATATAATTTATGTAATTTAATTTTTTTAAATACTAAATGAATAAAATATTGATGTAACATTTCATTACAATAATATTAAATTTTAAAAAGTAATTGGAGTGAAGACTACAAATTTACAAGCAAAGAACCAATTTGAAACGTTTTAGAATCTTCAATATCTCAAAGTAAATTAGTAACAGTTCTTGAAAGAATTGTAACAGTTGTGCTATTTTGTTAGCCGCACATCAGAAATCCTTGCTAAAATTCAACACCGTTTTTATTATAATCTTTCTAAACACTAAATATTTTAATATACCTATCTTATAAGCATTATATTTCTTATAAACTTAATATTATCGCTACAACCAAAAAATAACGGTAAAGTAAAATCTATAAACATGTTGAACTTAATATTTAGTACTATTAGCTTCTTTAAGAGCGAAAATTTTACTATCAAAATACTAAAATGCTAACTCTATAATATAAGTAATTAAATTATTAGTTCTTAACTAAGCTTGCAGTAATTTTAAATCACCTTAATACAATAAATATTCGATTACGTGTACTGTATCAATGTTCAGAAATCATTCAGTTGTGACATTTCACTCTGTTTTACCAATTTATCATTCCATCTGGCAGTTTCAGTTTATAATGACTTATAAATGTAAAATATAACCAAAAAAATAAATAAAAGGTCTTATTATAAAAATACGGGTTCAATTATTTATAAAGGGTAGATATTCAACTAATAATATAACTGATTGGGGTTTGTAGTTTTTTGTACATTTTACTACTTTTAGTTTTGAACGGAGATTGTGCCTTGGCAGTGAAGTTTATATAATAGGGACGTCATTTGGGAAGTGGTGAAATCCTTGGCAGCTCGGGATGATACAATAACGAAAATGATACTAAACTTAGTGTCAAGATGTGTAATTGGTTGAAATAAAGTATTTTCCTAAAAATTACACTTGAAGCCGTATTTCTTGTGGTTCTTATTCCAGAGAAATATTCTAAGTTAAATGTAATCCACATGTCTCCACCCCCAAGTCCCTTGGTTTACCCATGGCTTCCAGCTCAGATTCTTGAACAAAGCTATTTGCACAAATAAGTGATAAAGAACACCCTTTAGCTATTCCCTTATCTAGATCTTTTAGTTAAAATCTATACGCTCAGTGTTTAATTGTATTAGATATATAATTATTGGAAACGTTTTCTTTATTTCTTGTGGTTCCTTAGAAATGTGAATATTAAGGTTTCAGGCGTTTATGGACAAGAATATATAAAGATGTAACGGTAACTAAATGTTTACTGTAAACCTAAAACTTTAGTCCAGTTACAAGGAGATACATTCACTAGACTGAATTAGTCTCATATACTAACTAGAAATAAATAAGAGATAAAATGGGAAAATCAGCGACTGTTATTCCCAGGACGTTCTACTAAGTTTCGATCACACAAAACAAAACCTCATAAATGCTATGTTATACATAGTTGTTGATGTTTGTTAGTTCTTGAAGGAAACAGGATTTTTCCGGACATTTGACATCGTTCAGTGGAACAAAAAATCAGTAACACAATTAACAGAAACTGTTAAATCTTATCATAACTTGTTTTATTGTTTGAGTTAGTTAACTTGTTAAATTCTCAAAATAACTAGTGAGTGAATGATTTATCTGCTTACAATAATTTAAAATTTTATTTAAATCGCAGTTTTTTTTATAATTCAAACATTAATGGGCCAACACATTTGATAATGCAACATGAGAGTCCTATATATTTGCCATCTCCTTTTTTATAATAACTTTAAAATGAGGGATCTATATTTGCTAGGGATTTATATTTTAAAAAGTTGACTTACACCAAATATTCCATACATGTTCATACTCCGCAATATGTCTTATAAACATCCCTAAAAATAACTCATTAAATCTCTATTCGTAAATTAATGAATTAGTATTCGTTATTAATGATCTATGTAATGGGAGGCTTTACGGTAAGTGCAAAGTGCATTTGCAGACGACACAGCACTTTGTTATGTTGAGAATTCATGGGGAGAAATTGAAGAAAAGATGAACATGAACCTAAATGCATTAAGGTGGTAGTTTTCAGTTAATAATATGATATTAAGTCCTCAAAAAACCAAATACATAAATTTTTCGTGCCTTAACCATGCTTTAAAAATAAAATTATGTATAAATGTCTTAACTGTACAAGCAATAATTCTCAATTTAATATAAATTGCAGTCTAGTATTATTGGAGGGTTCACCGAAATATTTGGGGTTATGGCTAGACAAAGATTTAAACTGGAAAACTATTATTTCAAAACTCAAACAAAAACTAAATAACGTTATAATAATCTTCTATTATTTGAAAAATATGTGTGATACTAAACTATTGGGAATGATATACTTCTCCCTGGTGAACAGTAGGATGGAATATGCTATATCGTGCTGGGGAGGAACGTACATAACTAATTTAAAGCCCATAATTACAGGTCGAAAACACTGTATAAGAAAATCATGAAAAGAAAGAAAACTGAATTATCCTACCCTTTGTTTTTAGGTTTGAATATTCTTCCTTTAAAGATATATGTTTGTTTTTAAAGTTCTAAAAATATTTTTCTTGACAAGCAAGAACCATAAGTCAACAAATAAATTTAAACTTCAATTAAGAAATGAAGAAGACTTATTAGTACCAAAACCTTGAAATAATTTCTTCACAAAAATCTTGTATTTTTTCAGCACCAAAACCTTTTAACCTGTTACCGCACCATATAGAGTCAGTGTTCAATAAATATTTTCCTCAATTGGCTTAAAAAGTGGCTATTATCTATGAAAGATATTGAAGAAGTCATTTTTAAAATTAATATTTGAAATGAGATTGTTAAATGTAATCTGTTTCCAATAATTGCAATAATGCCTCGTATAAGATCATTACGTTCTCCATATATTTGTTTCATTTTTTACATGTAGGCTTAGTTTATTATTTTATATATAGTTAAGATTTTAGTATTAAATTTAATAGAGTTTTTACGAACTTTACTCAGATTTTAAAATAAATCAGTTTGGATAAAATATTACTGTATAGTTTTTAATGCTGCAAGTTTTCTGTTAATTTGACGATATGTATCACTCCAAACCGAATTTGCCTTGGAGTTTTTTCTTAATTTCTCGTAGTGATGTATAGTGTAATAGTTGTAGTATGTAGTCGTAGTTGCATATATATGTATTTTTATGTGGATGGTCTGATGCCAAACTGAACCAACTCCAATTTCAATGTTTTTCCGGTATTGTCATTTCTTACTTTATAAAATACAATACATTCACATGCCAGAGAGAACCATATTAAACAGCTGAGTTTGTGAGGGAAATTTTATTTTTCTGTTTTACCATACGGGGAATTTTGATTTTGTTTGTGTGGCAGACTGAACTAACTCCTGAAAAACATGGCTGACGCATTAGAGTTGGTTCATGGTGCATCCTCTTCTTTAATAAATAGTGAGTTAAACTCCAGTTTATCCGACTTATTTGAAGATTCTGGCGACGAGTACATCCCACCTCAACATGCTGAAGATAGTAGTGAAGGTAATATTTCACATTTACTAATTATCTAAGGTCATTTCAATTATATGCAATAGGTTAGTGTACATTAGCATTTCATCTTATGCCAAAGTGAACTAACTATTCCCTCCATAATATCAGCTGTTGTGGTTGTGTTTTTTGTAACATATTAATGTTGTAGCCTTTCAATAGTGTTGTTAACAGATATCTGCAATGCACGATATACTATCTGTTGTCATAACTGGGATTTTGGAGTTAGTTCACTCTGGCATACAGTGTTCAGATATTTAAATGATGTTAGTTCATTCTGGCAGACGAGATTGTAAAAATGCTGATTGTTTGTTTGCCCCTGGATTTTTATAAAGCTTATAGACAATAATAATAGATTAATTAATTCATTTTTTAATAAAACAAACCTTATTTTGTTTTTTGTGTGTGTATATATTGGTACATTATTACTACAGTAATCCTTTTACCACCATACTTTAATAAAATAGGACTATTTTATATTGTTGGCTTTGTACATGCTTTATATTGGCATTAATGTTGCAGATGATGTCCCATGTGGTTCTAAGCAAAAAAGGAAGAAGAAGAAGAAGAAGGATGGAAAAGATGTTGGGGCAGATGGATCAGAAATGAGACAGGAAACACTCGTAGCAACAGAAGAAAACCCACCCGAGAAGAAGAGAAGAAAGAGAAACTACGGAGATCCAGCTAAGTGGAAAAAAAATATTAGAAAGATAAATCGAAACTCAGGAAAAGCTTATGAGAGTACTAGTGGTAATCCTGTTGCAAGTAAAATATTTGAACCGTTTGACTGTAAATGTAGAATGAAATGCGCTGAAAAAGTTAATATTGATGAAAGGAAAAAGTTTTTTGATCTCTTTTGGAATTCAGGGTCATTTGATACACAGACTGCTATTATTGGTAGGTCTGTTAAAGTTCGAAATGCTTTTGAAAAAAAGGGTTCTGATGATTCAAAGAGAGAATTCTCTCGTTACTATTATTTGCCATGTCAAAATATTGATGTCAGGATTTGTAAAAGTATGTTTATAAAAACACTTAAAATAGATAGCGCGAAGATTCATCGCTCACTGATGAAAGTTAGTCGTGGTGAGGTTGTAGACAAAAGAGGTAAACATACGCCTCATAACAAACTATCAGATGAACGAATTAACTCTGTTAAAAATCATATATCATCTTTTCCTGCCTACACTAGCCATTACAGTCGCAAAGATAATCCAAACAAAAAGTATTTAGGGGCTGAATTAAATTTAAGTCTAATGTATAGGTTATATGCCCAAAAAATGGAAGCTGATAATGTTAAAGATCAGACTGTGTCTCAGTCAATGTATGAAAAAATCTTTTACAAAGACTTCAATTTAGGTTTTAAGACACCTCATAAGGACACCTGTAAAGTGTGCGATTCATATAATGTCCAGAAGAAAGCGATTGAGAGTGAACTAGACTCTGCAGAAAAAAAATTGAAACTCAATCAAGTGTTGGCCAATACTGAGCTTCACCATAGAAAAGTAAATGCAGCAAGAGATGAAATGAAGCGGGACATGCAATTTGCTAAAAACGGCGAATGCACCGTTTTAACTTTTGATTTACAGAAGACATTCTCATTGCCAAAGGTTCCTACAGGAATAGCATATTATAAGAGGCAATTGTCCGTTTATAATTTAGGCGTTCATGACTGTGCCTCGTCAAAAGGAACAATGCACCTTTGGAATGAATGTCAAGGAGGAAGGGGACCAGATGAAATTGGATCCTGCCTTTTGAAATACATTTCTGACCATCCTACAAAAGAAAAGATTGTGTTGTGGTGCGACTCATGTGGTGGCCAGAATAGGAATTTCAAAATGGTATCCCTACTCATGCGACTAGTGCAAAACCCTTTAAACAACATTAAAGAAATTGAGCAAAAATTTCCCATACCAGGCCACAGTTTTTTGCCAAACGACACGGATTTTGGTCACATAGAAAAAAGCATGAGAAGACACGAATACATTTATGTCCCACAACAGCTTGCTGAAATAATAAAGGGATGTAGGTCAAAGAAGCAAGCATTTGAAGTCATTACTATAAAGGAAACAGATTTGATAACTACTGATCAAGTTTGCGCAGCTCTTACAAACAGAAAAGAGTGTGACGGAGAGAAAGTTGAATGGTTAAAGATCAGAAGTTTATGTGTAAGACAAAGTCATCCTTATGTCATGTATTATAAGTACACACACAATAGTGATGTTGAGTACCACTCAATCAGTCTCAGTAAACGGCTCCAAAAAAAGAAATCAAAAACCCTTGAAACCAAGAGGTCTGAACCCAGTAAGACTCAAGTTCCTCTTCACCATCTTCCTTTAGTCACAAAGAATCCTAACGGCAAACCTCTTTCTTCTGAAAAAAAGGCTGACTTAAAATCAATGTTAGAACTTGTGCCACCGATTCACCATGGATTTTATGAAGACTTGTTCCAGAAACAGGAAATAACTACCAGTGAAATCAACGATGAAGAATTGGTTGATAATCTATAAGTTTTATTAAATTTGACCTGTTTTTAATTTTGTAATACTGTGTTTGTTTGGTCTTCTCACTTTTTAAATAATAAAATCAGAATGAAAAATCAGTAATGAACTTATTATTCCTCCCTAATTTAGAAGTAAAATCCACCTTAGAACATTTTAGATACAATTCAGTAATTTTAAAGATGAAAGAAAAATATTTTAAGTAACTTATTTTACATATAAATATTGGTTCACTGAAGCACCCAGGGTGCAATGGTAAGTTTCATGAACCAGACTGAACCATGTCAGTATAAAAAAATTTTGAAAAAATATTTTCATCCCTTGCTGAGTTTTATATTAATTTTTTTCAGTAATTATGAAGATACAATTAGTGTAACTTTTCAGATTATCACAAAACAACAATATGTTTTTCAATTTCAAAGTGCTATTTAGCATCAAACATTGAAAATCTATTATTGTTCGTACTGAAAAATTAAAAATATGGAGTTGGTTCACTTTGGTATCAGACCATCCATGTGTAAGTACATGTAATGTTTTTTGGTCAGTCAGGGGGCAAGGTGGGATTTGCATTACGCAGTGCATATTATTTAGTTTTTATTATAGTTTCCATAGTACATTTTCAATATGCCTGTCTAAACTTTATGCAAAAAACATTACCTTCTATCTCTGATAGGTTTTAAAAGAACATAATGAGTAGTTGAAAATAAATTCGATGGCTTCAGGGAGTATGCATCAGTGTTACGGCTTTTGCGTTAGACATAAGACTATGAACTAACGAAGAACTTCATTCCATCCAAACATGTATATAATTCAACAATGTTTCATCATACATATCATTGGAGTGAAAGTGGGAAGTACTCGTATTAAATAAAAAATTAATTGTTTTTTTCATTGCGATGTTCTTATGGAAAACAATTTCTTTAATTTGTCCTGTTAGCTGATTAAATAGCAAAGTTAGACCAGTATTACGACAAGAGCAAGTTCTCAGCTCTCACACAACTTTAAGTACAGCTACATTAACCTTGTGATGCCTGCATCTTCTCTCACTGATTTAATTTACAAACTCCTCTGTCAGACGTACTTTCGCGTAATTACTGGTCACTATGACATTATTCACAATTTTCATAAATATATCACCAAAATACAACACTTATAATAGATATGTTAATAAAAAATTAATTTACAGTTGATCAGAATATTGACACACACACACGTGTGTTTGTTTTGTTTTTTGTTATTATAAATATAATTTTCACTTATGGCTGATAGCTAAGTATTATTGGGTTTACACTATCTTTGGTTGCTGTAGGTAATACCTTTCTCCTTATTTAAATACTGGAGGGGTATTCTGGAACACTCTCTATATACTACTATAACAGATTGCGTTTAACATAATTATACGTAAGAAACTGTCAAATATGAACTAGTGTACTTACTATCAACAAAACCGTACGTTATGATAACGTATGATCGAAATAAATTTTATTTTACAAGACCTGAAAAACTAGAAGTTTTAAAGTTTAAATCCATCAGTCATATAGTTTTTTAATTAACTATTCTGATAGTATCTAATAACATTGGTAATTATGAGTGTTTTGATATGCTATTAAATACTTGTTACAGAAAACTCGTTCAGATGCACCAAACATTTCCCGGGAAGACATCTTACACGAAGGATGTCCTGCCACCCCTATCTACTAACGACCCCCAATACACTCATCGTGATATATAAATCATTTAAATACACGAAATAAGCTATTTTTGTAACCTTAAATGGTGGTTATAACTCTTGTTTATCTTGGATAACTGACAGAGTTTCCTTATACAGTTTTGTATAGCTGCTTATTATGAATTAACTTTCTACTGTGTTTATTTACGTGTACTACCTGCCGTTATTATACCGTTACATATAAACCAGACATATCTCAATTATACATTCATGTAGCCATGTTATTCCAACAATCAATTGTAGTATATTCATGGCCAATGCAGATATGACAAATTAACGTTAATACTAATGTTATAAACTAATAATTTTTATTACATTACTGAAAATAGATGTTTACTATTACAGTAAATTTTAAATTAGGGCCTACCCCTAATTTTTATTCACATTTAAATTATGAAAAATTTTGGAACCGTCAACTTTAAAATATGTTATAGAACACCATAAGTTTTCTTGACGGTTTGGGTGTAAAAGTAAATATTAAGTCGTTTTCATATTTGAATTTTTTTTATTTATCTTACCGTTCAGGTACGAGAACCTACTATAGTTATTATTATTAACACGTAATATACGTAGATTTTAGTAATAATAACATCTTTACTCTTTAATAATACACATAAGCATTTACTTTTTGATTGAATCATCTTATTTTTAATCACATTAGAGGATAGCCCAAAAGATGTTAAAAATGTTTGAAAGAATTTCTGAAATGCTAAAAAGCATTGGTTAATAATTCTCAATGAGACGAAATTAAAGCAACGTAATTAAGAGTCTCTATTAGGAGAACACAATGCCGCAAATCTGAGTTCAAACTGTTGCAGCTATAACAAATAGCAGCTTTTACAAGTTAGAAACCGAAGCTTGCTGATAAAATAAATATTTAGAGTTAGTTACGACTGTGAAAGCCCAGCCCAGTATTCGACACTGCATGTAATAAAAAAATAAATATAGGTAAAGATCTCCATGTATCCTTTCCTGCTGAATTTCAGATACCAATGGTGGAAACTAGAAAATGCACACCCCGTATACTACTTCAGCACTGTTAATATTAATTCTTATTCCAGTTAACTACTAGTTTAGTCCTGATGGGATTTTAAAATAAATAAAAATAAATTTATAACATCCTTATTGGTAACAAAGCAACACTGTAATTGAACCCTTGAAAAAATGTGTGTTTCGGTTGGTTATAATTGGAAAATTTACTCAAGTACATAGGGCCTTATCTCACACTAACTTAAGAAATGATTAAATTAAACAAAAAACTAAATGAAATCTAACAGCGTCAAACGATAAAAACATAGGTACGACGAGATATGCAATAACAATAGAAGCTGTGTTTACAAGATATTTAGCAAGATTTTATTCCAGAATGATTATTTCCGATTCCTCTTATCATAAACCAATAATTTCATTTTTATATTGTAGTAAGAATAAAAAACAAGTAATTATTTCCAAAATAATAGGTTGTAGCGACCTGCGACTGCCTTTCAATCCTTTAGTATTATTGTACATGTTGAAACAGCAGTAGGTGCATGCAGTAGGCTGCAAGTCTGTCATTATGCTCGTGGCAAGCAATAATTAATAATTTAAAATACCTGCTTTGCTTACATACAGTATCAAATTCTGAATAAAATTAAATACTTCAACACATACACTACCCTCATCCTTACGGTGACGATGATAACATTACAGAATATTTTAAAGATATTCTAAAATCCATTTCAGAACTGTAACGTTCTGCATTCTTTGAATTCGGTTTGTATCTTTTCTCAGATCATATTGTCAAAAAGTGGGAGTTCGTATTATAACAACGGCAAAACCATTAATAGAAATAAATAAATGCGCTGCAATTTCACAGCCTCACGTTGCAGTGTTCTGAACTGGTACAACACCCTTAATACACCTACTAGAGCCAGCTGACAAGCGTATGGCACATTCTCAGAAAATGACAAAGACACATATCTTAATTGTTAGTATTGTCGTGTTCTTGTTAGTTACCAATCACACAGCATGTTCTAGCAACATAGTCGAGCATTCCGGCCACAGAGAGCATATAAATTAAAAGTTGAAATTATCAATTAAACAACCTCTCAGGTTCTTAAGCCACTTGAATATTGTTGGTGAAAAAGTTTGACCTTATAAAGAACAAATGCACACATGATCCACATTCATAAATTAAATAATTAATCTAATGCTGTGTTTTTAAAAGATTTACTTCTTTAATAACCTGCGAGTGCTATGTTTAAAAACACAACACACAACTACGTATGTTTCATCACATTCAGCAACATGATATTAGAGATAAATAAAAAGCCTTATTGATATTTTATGCAAAAGTAAAGCAGTGAAAGCATGTTCATAAATTTCCACAATATACCAATACCAGGGGACATGTAACTACTTTACTCACCAATACAGAGACTTGCTATGTACGTAACATGAGAGCTGAAGCTGGCAAAGTAAATACTGCGTGTTTATATATTCCGGAACCCAGTCACTCTATCTTACATTTTTATACTTCTCCTGTATTTCAAACGACTTTAAAAATTTACTTACTATTATTAATTTATTATCAATAATTTAAAATTTGTAAGACTAAGGGGAATAGTTTTCTTTTCACATTGACTTCCAAGTATCTACTGCTTACTACACATATGTCATCACACATCACTATGAAACAAACTCATAAAATTTCATGTTGTTATTTACAGCTCACATTCAAGCGTTTTGTCACTAAACTGCATGAACAAGAAGCCACCATGTTTTATAAAAAAGCATTATTTAGAGCAAACTATGCTTGGATAAAAAATAATAAACAATAAATATCTCAAGGCCGATATCTGTTAGGAACATAAATAACATACTGAATTCCAACGGTTGACAAATAATATATGAATAACCTAACTGAAAAGCCTGTGCAAATAAGCTTTGTACACATATTATTTCCTCGCTGTTACTAACATAAATAACATACTGAATTCCAACGGTTGACAAAGAATATATGAATAACCTAACTGAAAAGCCTGTGCAAATAAGCTTTGTACACATATTATTTCCTCGCTGTTACTAACATAAATAACATACTGAATTCCAACGGTTGACAAAGAATATATGAATAACCTAACTGAAAAGCCTGTGCAAATAAGCTTTGTACACATATTATTTCCTCGCTGTTACTAACATAGTTGATAATAAATAAAAAGATAAGTCAGTAAATTACTAAGGTAAAATGTTGTAAAGTTTCTATAATATAATTATATTTTGTATAATTATTATCACAATGAAAATGGGTCACACCAAATTTCTACATTTTAATGTTTCATACATTTAGAGAAGTGTGGATTTGTAAGGTTCAAAAGCTATTATTTAATTTTTTACAACTTCACAACTTCAATGTTATTTGAGTGTAATTTTATCAGAACAGTAAAATATATGAATAATTTCCGACACAAAAATCCATATCTTGTGATCTGTTACCAATATCTCCTCTACCTCTTAAGTTATAATATCGGAACCACCCCAACATGATTTTATTTTTGATTCCACAAATGTTGGTTTTTGGAAAAATTAAAATAGACTCAGCAAGAAAAGACTCTGTGTTTATATTGTTTTATGCCAAATCTGTCTTCTTGCAAGGATGATCAGGTCACTTGATAGGCGCAACAAATTAAGGTGTTCTTAACATATGACTATATTTCAGAAACAATGTTGTGGTTTGACAAAAAAATTATTTTATACTACAAAAAAATATACTGTTCCAGTAGCCATGAATAATATATACCAAATGCTATAAAATCTCATGATTTCAGAAGTAGCACTCGATATTGAAAGAAACCTGCAAAAATCCAGATTTTCTTAACTTGTTACAATAAGCATAACACCTCTAATGTTTCAATTGATATAATAATCGTACTAAAGGTTAGTGATGGTGTTATGAGTATATAACTAACTGGATTAGTGTGAGAAACCCACATAAATCCAGCCAATTTCAAGTTGCAGTAGACATAAAATCTCAATTTCACAATATCGAGGACAGGCATGAAATGATCCATTTCTTATGATGCCACTGATTTATTAAGTGATACATTCAAATTGCTTAATTGATGTAAGGCTCGGTTCAAGAAAGCAATATGTTTGGGCTAAATTTACAGTCGACTGAACCAACCAAATTTCACTACTCTATAATCCATCCATGTATACAACTCCAAAAGTGATAATAGAGTTACTGGATTAGAGTGTTGTATCCACGCTTACATGGCCTTACAATTGTTTATTGGGCAATGTAAACATCAAAGTAGTAGTCAAATTTAGGTTGCATAAGGCATAAAATTTATACTGATGTATTATCTATAATAGCCTCGCGTGATTAAAGTGATAAATCCAGGCTTACATGACGTAAGTAATGTTTGATGGAAGAGATCGAGCTCGACCGAGCCAATAAAACCCCATGCAATAGCCAACATATGATAGCCTCGCGTGATTAGAGTGATAAATCCAGGTTTACATCACGTAATAATGTTTGATGGAAGAGATCGACCTCGATCGAGCCATTAAAAACCACATGCAACAGCTCCTAAACCTCTATTGGCCCAATAACGTGGCCATGAGTTGGCAAACTCATCTCATTGACACTTTTCATTTCGTTGCTGTAACAATAAAATCTTGACCTTATTTGAACCATCAAATCTTATTTTAGGGAGTAGGAAGGAACATCGACCTTCTTCAGTCGGAAATAATTAAAAACACATTAAAGTAAGTTTTCCACTCCCTCGCCAATAAATTATCTCGGAAATCTCTACAAATTTTGCACAAGGTACCTGTATGGAACTAAAAATATATACAATGGCAGACAGCAAACGATGTTAAAAGAACATGAATTCTCGTGTTTATTTAAAATTGGCTTGCTGGTAAAAAATGACATTTTTGTGAGATTATTGTGCAGAGAGGATCTCGAAATGCGTAATGAGTTTAATCTACTGCCACAACTACTGTAGCCTTCTCCCTCACCTTTTTCAAACTTTATTTACCTCATGTATAAGAAGGCCCTGACCTCCATTCCATTGGTTTATTAACCTGACTTTATTGATAATCACAAGGGTATTTGTTAACCCGAAATAGCTTAGATATAGTTCTATTCCCATAGGTGTTCCAAACAAGTATGGTACAGATCGCAATTTAGTCTAAAATCTATAAAATGCAAAAAAAGAGGTAAACACTAGTTTTTAAAATTGCTGACCCATTGTTTCTGTAGAGTAAATGAACAATAGAAGGAATTCTAGGAATCATAGGGAACGTTCTTATAAGGAAATCATGTGCATCTGAAAGTAATTATCCTGAGTGTAATACCTATAGTATAAAACTAAATTTTGTCGGGTTTGAACGTCTCATAAAAGTGACGCTGAGTGAATAATTCCTTTTGTGCACAATATTTAATTCTATAACATGATTTTTGACTGATAATTTAAAATATTAATACAGTTTTATTTATTTATTTAATACATTTTGCTCATTGTATGAAGTGTTTTGACTGTAACTTTCTTTATTAGAAATATTTATTTAACATATTGCTATAAAAGTTTAAATTTTTCTGGTTATAAGCTGAAATTAGACTGTAGTGCGGTGTTTCCGGGACAATGAATCAGACAATTCGTACAATCAGGAACATAATATGCCCCGTCCAATTCAAACACAATTACAAAGCAGACGTATAGTACGTGGCTGTACCTATTACAAAGACAACTATCGAACAAAGGAAAATGTGTATCATAGTCTCGCTTGAACAAGGTACGGTTGATATGACATGTAAATTTCATCCTACGCATAAAAGAGGTGTTTATTGTCTGGGATAGAACATGATTTACGGGAAACTGTGGAACCGTGTACCTAAAAGTGCAACGAAAACAATGATATACTACAGAACTATATGTTATAAGGCTTTGTAAAAATATTAATATATAAAGTTTTATTTTTAAAAATATAAAAATCTACGTTACAGCGTACCACACAGTTCACGTCGACGACACAAACCACCAACGTTAACTGGGTATATTTAGTTATGTAAATGAATCATTGTACCTAACCATACTTGTAAATGTATTTAGAAATGAAATTTATTTCAACTTATATATAATACATATTTTTACATATTCTACGGCGTATATATTTATTTCCCTACATTACTGTGTTTATTTTTTACAGCGATTGATAAACACCATCCATTTTAACGATACATACATTGCACATTATCAAAACCTATTTAACTGTGTCTAACACTAAAGGTTAAAAACCGCCGCCTGTTTAGTCATGTTTTAAAATTTTACGTTTGAAATTATGTTTTACCATTCGAGGAGATGATATAAACCTCTGTATTACGATCACCTAGTAAATAAACCCTATATATATCAAATGAAAACACTAAGTAGCGTATATCCTACGCTTCAAAACCTTCTATAACAGAGTTGCAAAGAAACTGAATAGATATTATTGACTCAGAAACACATCTCGAGATGAAAACTCCTTCACCCGCTTCTCACCTCCTTTCTTGATTACATCTTTGCTCTCCCCGACAAAACCTTAATTTTAACTGTGTATCACTCAATTGACAGTTTGCGTGTTTATATAACTAACGTGTGATTAAAACCAAATTGGCTAAATAACTGTTTGACTCTTGATAGTACACAAAATCTCGAGTAAATCTCTCGGATTTGAAAATCAACTAAAGAAGTAAAGAATTAGATAGTAGTAAATTATTTGACGGTAAACCATTAAGGTTATCTATAGACGTGAATTATAAATAGAAGTAGAGGGTTTAAGGTAAATGACCTTCTCTAAAAGTGCAATCAAATTAAAATTGATAAAATAAGCCTCATTTATCCTATTCATATAGGTCATTGTTTCGTTTTGTGGACTTTAGAAAATACATGGCGCGTGTACCTTCAGAATAAAAAACTCTGCCTTCATAAATCTGCTGATAAAAGAAAATTTTCTTGCAACAATTCCATTTTTGAATACTTCTACTGTACTATCCTGTTCGTTTCTACGACTAAGTAAATCTTCTCCTCTTACTGCAAAAAACATTCTAATGAGAACTAATTTTATGAAATACATGTACAATCCTAAATTTCCCATTTATCAAGATCTCATTTACTAGATACGCACGTTTAAATTTCATCCATCAACTTCTTATACTACTAGTGTCATTGAGACACCATTAGGAATGGAGGTGTTCAGGCAGGCCTAACAGTATATAAAAGTTATAGCTGCAGTAAAAATGTTGCATCTCTCTATATATATATAGATATATAGCAATAGCCTTATTTAATTTCAATAAACATTGAATCGCAAAAAGTACTATATATATATATAAATAAAAAAACCCAGACTAATTGTAAAAGCCTCATTAGGGTGGTCCACAATTATTATGTACGAAAAATAAAGAGTTTGAAATATTAATCTCCACAGTGTTCCCTTTGTTCCCCTGTGCATACTGAATTACCTGAAAAAATTAAGGTCCAATCGGAGAACGTTTAGAGGTCCCTATTGTATTAAATTTCAAGTTTTAATTTCTATTTGTATAAATTAACCGTTTAAAGGTTACTGTTAAGCAATTCATCTAACAATTACAACAATCTTGCTTTTAATATGTGTAATTTGTTGCACCAATTAACAAAGTAGTGAACGGCTGTGCCTATAGAGGGATTACTCTGATTCAAACATTTCATACTTCTATTTAAAAATATGAAACCGTTTTAATACCTTCTTCAGTTAGTACAACTACACTCCAACTGCGAAGAAGGTAACGCTGATAATTTTAATAAGCTGTATTTAACTCGATCTTATTATAAACCTGACATACATGCAGATATATTTATTATTTTAATTTATAAAGTTGTTTTTGCACAAAGGCATCGATGTTTTACTAAAAATTCACATTTGTTCATTAAAGAGTTACATCATAAGGACCGCTAATTATTGACCTATTCTCCTAAAACGTTTTTCTCTATTATATAGTACCAAATAGAACAAGGATATGAATTTGAAGAATACGATTTCTAACATTTTGGTGTTTGGACCACCCTAGGGGTCATCTTTATTCATGATGCGAGTAATAGTTTTGTTTATAGCTTATAAACCGTTATTAATAGTTATCCTTACTAGTAACAGAATCTAAAGTTAAAATCTTAATCTTCTTTATTATTTGTATATAAAAATTTGAGACGATATGTTTATTGTTTAGTTAAAAACTTCACATGCTATTAGATCAAGAGATTTATTTGAATAGGTCTCCTAATTATTTTATATCAATATGGGGAAATTTAAATTTTACCAATTTAGTATTACACAACCAATTAGACCCAATTATAAATATAGTTAAATTATAAAGGTGTTACATAAATTAGTAGTACTCACCGATTTCTTGAACGATGTTTAAACGAGTGTATTTCAATAAAAATAGTATAGCAATAAAAATTTATACATGGTGCAAATAAATCAAACCCTTGGTTTTAGTGGCTAAATATTTTAAAATGACCTCATGGAATAGATAAACTATAATCTGGAGGTTAAATTCACCAATATGCACAATCATTTGGAGGAGGGAATATATAAAGATATTTTAAGTTTTAAAAAGTTTTTTTTATCACAATTTGAATTCTTGATTAAATACAATTAATTTCATTGAAAACTCTAAATAATGTTTTTTATCAAATAGGCAGTAGTTTAGGTAATTTACATAGTATAATATTTTACTAATCAGTACACAACAACTGCACTATCAGACAGATAGTTAGACGATATTATTACTTCTACATAAGAAATACTTTTATTAGTTATTTATGATTATAGTAAATACAAAATCTTTTGGCTGATTATTTGTAAGAACCAGTATTTTTTGCGTATCATGAAGGGCATAAACTCAATTAGAGGTATGTATAGTTGATTTAACACATCAACTTGTATAAAACTAAGTAAACTCTTACTGTAGCTTTTACTGATAGCGGAAACTATTTTCTAAACAATATTACAGCCACTTACTGTCTTTTTAGCATTAAAATAAGTCATTAGTCTGCATAGTTTAAATTTAAGTAGCATAATCTATCAATACAGCAAATAGTAATAAATAACTTCTCTATATACAAAATAAACAATATTGTATGTTGGAAGCCGTGCGTAGAGTGTAGAATTGTTAACCGAATGTTACCACATGAGGATTAGACTGTCTTGGACAGAGATTATTTTGTTGAATAGAGGTAGGTCTGCATGAAATAAAGAAAAGTTGAAAGGCATTTTGAGGTTATTATAGTCCAGGAAGAAACTGCGACTAGAACTTCAATCAATGTACCGTAATCAATCGATCAATCACTCAGTTAAGTAATTGCTCGAGTTATTTAGTAGGTGAGAATTACTCTCGACGTTAATCTATGTGTTTAAAGTTTACTACGTTTATTTTAAAATAACCAACTTTTAACAAAATATAGAAACTAGTATATCTCTGGATTGGCACTATTTAAATTAATGTGATCTATAGAATCTCTTTATCTTAGACCAAAAAAGAGGTATTAATTTGTATAACGGTTGAGTCACGTTAATAAACTTTACGTCTAGGATTTAATCATGAAAACTCTGACACTACCTAAAATATTGTAATTGATATCTTAAGGAATTCCTTGACCATTAAACCTCATAGAAACCATCTATTTCTTATTTCTATAGGAATACTGATTCTATTTATTACCTTTCAAATAAAATCAGAAATGAAATAAAAGTTTTATTTTTACTGAAGAAATATTTTTATCCAAATTTTAATTCAACGTAATGACAAAAACAATGTAGTACGATAAGTAACAAATACCAGTGATGACATTTTTCAGGTAAACATTACAAACAATTCAACATCCATAAGTTCAAGTGGTAATAATCAAATCAAATCAAATATCCTTTATTTCCATCAGACATGTAACATGCATTGGATTGCGTCATAAATATTAAAAAAATACTTGTACAGTTTTTATATCTATAAAATTATTATTAATCAATTATTAATATTAATATATTATAATTACTCAATTATTAAAACTAATTAATTTTACATCATACAGAATATTTATTTCCAATAAATTCACTGAGGGTGTAGAAACATTTTTCTATTAAAAAAGCCTTCAGTGTTCTCTTAAAGACCATTATATCATTTACATTCGTTATGTCCACAGGAAGAGAGTTATAAAAAATTACGGCATTATAAAAACGGTGGTGTTTGAAAAAAGAGGTTGCATGGGGGGGGGGATATTTAATTTGTTGCTATTCCTGAGATAGTGTCCGGACTGCGGAATTAGTGACTCGAAAATGCCCTGGTTTTGCTTAAAAAAGACCAATGTGTAGTAAATATATATACTTGGAAAAGTAAGCAGATTGAACTTCTTAAAGTGTGATTTGCAGGATTCTGATTGACGGATGCCAGCAATAGCTCTCACCGTTTTCTTCTGCAAAAGAAAGACATGGTTTGTTCTGCAATTTTCAAAACCCCAAATTTCAACAGCGTATGAAGGGTAGAGATAAACTAATGCAAAATATGAAGTCAGAAGCACATCGGTGCCCGTGAAATATGAAAGTCTACGAAGAACAAAAATACCAGCACAGACTTTACGTGCGACATGATTTACATGAAAGGAGAAGCTAAGATTCCTATCGACAATTAGGCCTAAAACCTTGACCATTTTCTCAGAACAAACCTCTGTATCGCCAACCCAAACACTCAAAGAGTCATTGCGTCTTGATGAAATTGAAAAGTCTAGCAATGTAGTTTTATCAGTATTTACGGCCAAACCATTACTCTGAAACCACTGTGTTTCCATATGTTTCCAAATGGAGACTGTCTTCTGGTCAGCACGAGGTTGGAATTCTGACACTACGGATTGTTGAGGGGAACAAGGCACTCTAGAATGCTGTATAATAGAACCATTTAAACCCATTTTAATCGAAACATGGTCTAATGACAAAGAATTGTTTTCTGAATGATGTTTGTACAAATTGTTATATATTTGATCGAGTATCCAGGATAACAATAGAAATAAATATGGGTGTAAAAATGTATTTCGTATACCACGTACAATAGTCTACACGATTGAGAACAATAACAACGATAAACAGTTTGAAATGTAGCTATTGTGTTAATGTTTATAGAATTCTTGAATGTATGTTTGCGGTCTCGGTTCCGCTCCATTCACTAATGAGCAAGTAATTGTGCCATAAGGCTATTTTTCAATTGTGTCCCTATATTGTCAGGGCAGATCGTTATATACTCGCACTCTTATGCAATAAACCAATTGTACACTAATTTGTTCTTTCAAAATTAAACGTAGACTTAGTTCTGTCTATCAAGAAAGTCTTAATATAAGATTTTTCAATTTAGTAAAACGGTGTATTATTTACGTAATATGTCATTTCTAAAATTCTGCTGAGAAGTAAAAATGTATATTCTATATTTAAAAATAAAGTAGTATTTTCATTTATAGGGTTCACCAACAGTAGAAACTGACTTAGAGGAAAACATCGAGCAAAACTTGTTTTCTCATAACATATTCTTCATGTTTTAAAATAACTCAAAGTCATATTCACGTTATATTGCTATAGTAATTTCTATTTCAAAATGATATTGATAAGAACTGATATTTAATTACAAAGTTAAACATTTTACAAGCAATTAAGTTTAACATTTAAGTTAAACAATTAAGTTAAACATTTTTGTTGCTCCTAATTTGTGCTAGCGTGCCTCTTAATTAATCGTTCTCACTGATACGTTGACGGGTTTCGTTGAAAAAATTATTGTTGGAATTTTCATAAAAATCAAACAATATTTGATATATATTTTATAGCTATACTGTTTTCTATGTTATTTGGCTTTAAACATTCTTACCCGGCTCCATTTTCCTAATAATAAAGCAAATTACATATTTATTGCTTTCAATTTTCTCTTCTTTATTACTCCGTATGTCAAAATTTGGTATTTAGCTTAACCAGTTATGGAGATACACAACGTATCCAAAAAATACAAACTGCTGTTATCGGCTAAACCACACATTTATCGTTGAAGCCATGACATTTATAAATTATTCCTGGACGACGACCAAACCAATGTGCTTAGTAAGAAACTGCACCTCAGTAAGAAGTCACACCATGTCCTAAATGCCATTCTTAAAGTACATGAAGTTACACAAAAACTAACCACCGCCCAGTTGACAACACAGTTAATATCAGTGACAGCGGCTACGTAACTTGATCATGCAGTATTCTACTTGAGCCTGAAATTTTCGGAACGGGTAGGCCTACTGGCCTCTGTTTTGTTAGTGTCCGTCATGAATATTGCATATTTTCTATAAGAATAAGATAAACATTAACTGCCAAAACCTTTCCTAGAGTTTTAAGTTTTCCTTAACGTTTTTGAGAATCCTTTTTCTCAACAAAAATTTGTAATGGCTGCAAAGTTTTATATATCCTAGTGATCTCAGCCAGTTTCAGTCTATAATTATTGTAAATTATCTTACAGTATTATATCAGTCGATATATTATGGGTTCATTACCTAAATAACAGAGTTCAACCATAATTTATGCATCTGGGTCTAAAAACCTACTGTTTTTAAATATGAATTACGATATCTTTGAATGATGTTACTCCAATAATTATACATATTTCATTAATTGAATTTATCTACAGCAACTAAAAACCTATGTTTTATATAATTCCAATACTAATTGTATATAAGTTAAAAGCTATAACCTACAAGCTTACACCAAAATTTAGCTCTTACATTTGCGCGACCGGTGCCTTGAGTATCATGCACGTTTATTGCTTTATACTGCCTCCAAACATCGCTTAACAATTAAAAGTTTATATATTTCGTCCGCGATGTAGAACACTATCTCGCCATGTAAGGTATGATGAAACGGTTAAGTATACAGCACTTTCTAACCTTGAACTACGATATAAGAAATTCTATCTATTGTTCACTGTACAACATTGGAGGAAACTCCTTTATATATATGAGATTTTTAAATAAACGTTCAAACAATATGAAGTATGAAGCCTTTATATAGTCTATGAATAACACATGTCATTCATTAGTTAATAATTATAGTTACTTGTATGAGTACATACCACGTATAAAAATTATAAGAAAGACTTTATAAATAACTGCTCAATTTAATATGTTGATTATTGGTGTTTTAGTGTCAAATAATAATTAATACATGGAATTATTTTCGCTTATTTAATTATGAGTTACTGTAAGTTAAGTTTAAAAATTATAAATATGTCATTTTAGATGAGCTATTACACTGTTATACAGATAGCGAATTTCGATACATCCTATCCAATCTTGAGCTTCGATTGTTTATTATTCGATGTAATGTTATCGATGGTACGATGTTGGCCCACACTCCATGAGTTCATCGTAATAATGTTGTAGTTATAGATACAGCATCGATTCACGGCTGTCAGTTGTGAGAAGCTAAAGGTCTCTCTTTACAGGATATAGAAGTGCTTGAGAAGTGGAGGAAGAACCCTACATTATTTAGTATCAACTATTTTTATCCAATATTATATATCGAGTTTGGTCTGTATTGAGGCAGATAAATAAAATTTCTAGTAATTAATTTTGAGATGTAAGGATTACATCAAATTTAGAAAGTTTTTAAATATATCTGGTTAAAAACAAATAAATGTTACTCTACATCTAAAAATAGTACTGATCACGAAGGAAACATGGCATTGGGATTCCAAACCCTGGTCTTAATTTGCCTGTAATAATATAAAATTCTGTAATATTCACTTATAAAAGGGTATGAAGTACTTAAACTGTTTTAAAGGTTTTAGCATAACATTATAGTCGAGTATACTATGGTGTTTTTATAAAAAACAGTAATAGCACATATTTAAAGGATTCTAAAGTACAATGAGGAAAATGATTGCCCCACAGATGAAAGATCCGTCTCATAGTCGATGCGGGTAGGCAAGTACGTAATACTACTAAATAAACACTATTTAGTAATCAAATACGAATTCGATAATTAGCCTACTTGAACCTTATCAAAGAAACCTCCTTAGTAAGGGGGGGGAATCCCTACTTGAGTTGCCTCGCTTGACACCTAGAGGTGTCCACCTCCACCCAAATAGTTATAAGTTTCAATGTCTGTCGTTCAGTTTTAGATCTCATAATACTCATATATAGAATTAACTTTGCTACACATCTATGTTGAAGTAATGGTGTTCTCGTATGTTTATTCGTCAAGTTCAGTCGGAGTACGTGACACAATTGTAGAGTCACAATATCGTCAGTTTAATAAGCTGACTTTATGGATACGAGCACAAAGGAATTAATATAACACCGTGCTTTGCTGCAGTTTGCCTTAGGAGTGACCGTCAGAAACGAAACTCGAGTTTAATATTACTTTTCACAGGCATATAACTAATAATAAAACTTTACATAAAATTAACACCAAATTAAAATATTAGAAATATTAATAGGTTGTTTCGAAATCTCTCTTTGCAACAGTAGAGCAAATTGTGTTATTAATAAAGCGCACACAATACCACATAGTTTTACAACTACGCTAATCTTTATTATTATAAACAAATGTACATGATTTTTTTTTCATTTTGAACACTTTAGCAAAGATAATTAAAACCGTAATGTAACACATGATGTACTATAATTTTACAATATAAATATACAGTAACATATTGATAACAATATTACATAATAGTAACCTGCTCATCAACATCAATAAGTATCATTGCTATATTGATACTATAAATGATAAATTTGAGTTTTTTAAATGACTAGAATATATGTAGGTGCCAAAATAATATAACAAACTATCATGTACTTACCATTTAGCGAAAACAAGCAAATATCGTATGAACTAGCGATATTATAAGATCTAAACTTTTCTTTTAGATATATAATAAAATAAGTAAATTATTGCTTCCAAAAAAATGAAGCATATCTGTTAAAGGCGCAACATTCAATAAAAAAATATTCTTATTAAAAACGCTGAAATTTTAGTTTAAAACAAACCTTTCCTTTGATATAAGGCTTATGGTTATGGAAAAGTTTTCAAAATACAATAATCTATTGCAATACTGCTTCTGAGGAAATTAATTAACAATATACCTGTATGCAATAAAACATTAAATAGTTTAATTAGCTCGCACTGATCTTCCATTTTACAATAATCAATCTAGTAAAAGTAAGGATTCCAGTATAACATAACACATTGCCAAGTAAATACTTGCAATCCTACTTTAGGTACTAACACTGGGTAAATGATATTTGTAGGATGATATTACTAATAATGGGAGATGATTAGAGAAGCACATAACTACAACAGCGTCTGATTTTATAATGTTGATTAAATAAATTATAAACGTTAAACAATGTCCTTGACTTGAATAAAATCGGAGGGTGAACTATTTCTCTGATATTTTAAGTAAAACAGAAGTCTTCACATTACACGAATAAGCATGTTTGGCTACTAAACGAATATTGTAATTTTTTTCACCAAAGTTGCTCAAATTATTACATAAAATTCAAACAAAATTTATATTACTTAAAATCTGTTTTAACAGTTAAAAATATTCGATCGGGTCTGGGCTTTAAAACATCCACGCAGTGGGCATGGTTTAAAATGAATTAAAACTAATTAAATATACTTGAAATTTGAAATGTTTTAATTTTGAAAACACTTTATTTTCAAATATTTGTCACGGTAAACTAAATATTTACAGTTAAACCTAAATAAGAACACATACTCAAAAGGTTAAAGGATGAAGAAAAACAAAACATAATATGTGGTTTGAACGAACAACAGTTAAGAAATGAAAACTATGATAAAGAATGTTGAAGACTATTTCTATTATAAATATCACATAAGTTTGTTTGAGGATTTCGGTAGGGTTATCAAAAGGGTATAAGGCCTTTTTAGCAACTAATTGTGAGTAAAGTTACACTTACTTTAATGATACGTTCACTGTCGCACAGACCAGCACTGAACTTTCCACCTTCCAACGAATGTGTTGTCAATGAGCTTTTACAATATTTGGACTCCTGTGAGATTTTGCAAAATCTGAACACAGTATAATCACAGCTGGGTAGGTATGGTGAGCTGCTACGGTGATTATAAAAATTGGAAAGCTAATAACCTTTTTAATAAGAACGGAAAGGAGATTTAAATAAATGTTTTTATTCTTGGACAAATTATTGGTATAAATTCATGTTTTAGAGGTTTTGATAGTGAGAAACCATATGCAAGGCAGAAACAAAACGTTTCACTAATCATATATGTATCAAAGATTAAAAAATGCAGCAACAGGTATTTTTTATAAAATAGTTAAAACCTTAGGAGTTACTACGTATAAGAAAATGTTAGTTTAAAAATTTAATTTTCCGAATGCGCAAGGATATTTTATTTGAATTATTGCTTTCCTACCTGAATTTTTGTACTTCGATACTAACGACTTTTAAATGCACAAAATACCTTATTTGATATAACTTACTTAACATATCAAATCTCTTTCTTTACATTACTGTGGTAATATTTGTCACAGATGGTGTAAATGATATGGTCTGTTACTTGCCACCTTCTACTGTGAGCTTGGACAACTCCATTGCTGTTAGAATAAAGCTACTGAGGTGCGGCATGGGCATTTTACAGAGAGTTGATTATCCAACATCACATTATACTGATCCACAAAATACACCGATAATATCCTAATCCCTCAAGAAATACTACTGACCGGCAAATATAAAATTTTCATCTTTATCTTTTCATCGTCCGAAAAATGTGTTTAGGCTTCATTCCATTCAAGTGAAGAAAATTTTTAACTTTCATTAATCATAAAAAGTACAAATCTAAAAATACATCGTAAATACAAATAATTTAAGTGTATTTACAAAATCAATAATCCGTTAATACTTACAACAATTTTTTTTACCTGCTAAGTGTTATATAAAATACGTTAAAAATAAAAACATTACATAATCCTTTGAGAATACATCACCCGTTGCATTAATATAAGTTAGGTAGTGTGTTTTAGTGTATTAGATTCCTGTATTAAGACATCTTGTTTTAATTTTTTTATTTTAAACAATATACAACCTTCAATTTATACATTTTGTGCTATAAATTGATATAAAACATAAAAAATACTTAAATTTGGTATAAAAGTACTAGAAGTAGTATAGTTATACTGTATAAAACTAATACCTTCATATTATATATATCTGATTAAGTATAACTATTTTATTTTTAATAGTTTATCCTTTTATATATATATATATATATATATATATATATATATATATATATATATATATATATATATATATATATATATATATATATATATCTTCTGTCAGTAGGGAAAGTTTAAATTAATGTCGGTTAAGGAGGAATAGTTTTAAGTCCAACTAATAAAAATCAGGCGTAGAAGTGATCATTCCCCTTTCAGTTTCATTTACTATGACCTTCTTAAGATTTATTTGGAAAGTACAAATTATTTTAATTGCCATAATTGTCAAGACATGTAATACGTCAATCGTCTCAGTCAGCAAAAAACTAAAACAATTTACAAGGAGCTTGAAAGAAAAATGCACATTGTATCCTGCAATTATATCTTGCGGTTCGTATAGCGCTGCTGTTCATAGCGGACTTTGTGCAGGTGCTTCTAGTAATGCTTTTTACATTGAAATCGTATGAAGGTAACCTACGTTCCAATGGGTTTACGTAGTAAATTATTGTGTATGCCGGCTGATTTGTCTAATAATACATTGGGAAGATCTTATTATAGCTAATCTTTTATAGATATAATATAAAGTTAATTTTAATTGTAAGCTTTACGAGGTTAAGTTTCTTTAACTTATTTTAAGTATGTAAAAGTTTCCTGTTTCTGGTTATGTAATATCAAATAGTCAATTATAGATGCCATGCATTTAATGTCACTAATCATGTTTACAACAACATGCAACAAGGGTTGCAGAAAAGAAATTGTTAGTGATAACCTAATTTGGTGCTGCTCTTCATGCAACAAGGGACGTAGGGAAGGTATGAATACATTGTCTAAGGGTTAAAAGGTAAAGATACAATTTTAATATTGTTTTCATGTTACATTTATAGAATCTTTGGAATCCTATCATGGGAAGGTTGAAGATAATACTGAGATAATTGAAAAACAGTATGAAAACAGTACATGGTATCCCAAAGAAAAAAGATAACTGATTTTCATGTTGAGATTCCAGAGGTAACCAGATTTGTCTTTCGGTAGAATCAAAATTCAGCTGCCTTCTTGAGAATAAAATTCCAGACCTTCAGAAATGGTTGAGGTTCAACATAATTTTACTGGAAAACTCCACAATATTTATGAAACAAAAACAAGATACTTCGACATACGTACGTTATTTTGAGCAACCGAATCCTTTTTATTACTTTTTACTTTAACACGAAATAGCCATAAATCACAAACTTCTTTAAACAAGATCAATGGGCTCATGACAGATATGACATAGTAGCGAAGATTCTCCATATTAATGATATACACATGATAAATCTGCTTTCTAATGGTTTCATTTCAGACCACTCCTGGTGTCACATGTACTCTATAAAACGGTAAAAACGTAGACACTGATACGTTGATCTTCTCCTGTAGCTAGAAGATAAGCTATAACCTGAGACCATTGACGAAGTGAAACAAACGACTTCCTCTATGTCAGTGTGAGGACCACTACAATTCACGGCTCATATGAACTCTCAACAGGAACTCGCTATGTGTGGAACCTGTTCAAAATGTATGCAACGTATGTCACGGTTTCACTGTTATCGTCTAAGAAATAGATCTTGACTATCACTGTGTTTCCATGCATTACTGTTAGTTCCGTATATTACTGTCCTGTCTCGTAACTTATTTCCTTATATTATTTTGAGTATTGCTATTCTGCAAAGATCATTAATTACGTCTGCAAGTATGTTAACAAAGTTTATATCCAGAAGTGTTCACCGTTGAAGATTTGTACGAGATTACGAAGTAAGAGGCAGGATGATACATCAGCCTCTCAGAGCCAACCTGGTGCATAAACTTTCTGTCAATTCGTGAAATATTTTATCTGTAATGCACCTGTCTGTTTATCTTGAAAATGGAGTGAGAATTTTCACTGAAGGATACGTTATTGATAACATAAAATAACTTATCTAAAACAGCACGAATTTTAGAACTGTGAACATTCAATGAACTTGCAAGGTCTTTTATAAATTATGAAGGATACTTTTAGAATGAAATATAGGAAGATTATACTAAAACATAGGAGAAGTCGGGATAGATAGTTTTTGGCATTTGTAAATAGACTGCCTCGTGAGTTAAAGATTTTTCTACCTGTGTCTCATTTTGCAGGAAGATTGCAACCCATTCTAATCCCTCTTAATGCTCTAAGACCTTTTGCATTTTAATGATCCATCCAACCTTCCAGGAAAAATGTAGAGCACTTTCCTTACAGATGAACGATAATAAATGGGACCGGGATGTGGAAGAATCTTTAGTGATTGGCACTTATAGAAATTTCTTCCGCTGTTTACTACTTTACTGGGTTTCTCCCTAGTTGGAGAACCTATTAAATTATGGAAGGAACACAGAGTTAGTTTTTATCTAAATGCAAGGTGAATGGAAAGCATGGAAAAGTTCATGGGTTACCTTAACCTATTATAACGAATTTTTAAGATTTCTCGAGAAAATTGTGGGTTTTAAGTCGGGGAAAACACTCTCATACTTTCATATCTCCTTCACGAGATTAAGGAGGTAATATAGTCAATAATATGTATCATACCTTTTTCTTCCTATTGTGCTAAATATAAATAGGGAACAGAATAAAAAACTTATGAATTACTCATGTACAGAAATTATTTTGATATTTTCCAGTAATTCTTTCTTTTCTAACGTTCCTGCTAGTACAGGGAAAACATCCATTATTAACCTAATCTTCAATTACATCAGAAGCAATAGGAAAACATCAATTACCATTGAGTCCGCTGGCATTTGTTTCCTAAGTAACAGGAAAAAATCCCCATGTAAATAGCATTCTAAAAAAGTGCATAATAGGAGATATGAAATTAAATTAATTTAACCAAAAACTCGATTTTACTACGCAAATTATATGTCGATCATAAATTTACAATATAAACATTAGCCTTAAAAGCTTTACTATAACAAGTATGCTAATTTGTGTCCACATTTATAATATACATAGTAAGATTTTAAAAATGAATAAGGATTGATCTGGTAACTTAATAACCTCAAAGTAAATATTTTTGTTTTACAAAAATTAATTAAAATCACATTACAACGTGGAACTGATATTTTACTACAATTTTATTTTAATCATTATAGATTCTATAAATACTACATCCTTTCTAATTTGCACACATTGTGCTATTGTAAATTATAGAATAAGAACTATAGAAAATCAATAAAGTGTGCCGCACGTGTAAAAATTTCGTTAATATTGACCCATTGTTATTGCAAAACTGACTAAATCAGTCATATTAACAGCCATCATAAGAGGTGCAATATACAAATCACTTAGTTTTATTTAAATAAAAAGTAATAAACGAATGCAGTAATTTATAAAACAATTACTTATGTCTAACTCCCTTACACGTGGCAGAAAAAAGTGTTTTATGCTATGAAAGCTTAGCCTTTTTAAACATGTTAAGATATAGCTCAAACTTAAACTTGGTGTTATTCCGTTAAAATCAGAAATTTTCTACTCTTCCTACAAATTGAAATACATGTGTATGCTTCTAGAACATTGTATAACATTTATTGATATCATTGTATCGAAATGAATGTTCTTTCAGAAAGGGCCCTATTCGTATGCTAAACATTAATGAGGTTCCCTATGAAATATACACTACAACCATCAGGAACCAAAACACTTGAATTTTTTCCTGCTGTGTTCTGGTGGGGCTTGATTATAACTCAGTTACAAGTAGCATTTTGGAGCTTTAAAATCTACACGATTATTACAAACCAATACTCCTTCACACTTCCTTATAAAGAATCTAAAACTACTCTCTTCACTGCAACTGTGGTCGCGGTCTCAAACATATGGGTAGAAGTTATATCGTACAACAGCTATAGCAGGAAGTACTCAAAGTTCCTAGATATCTTCAACACTCTGAATAGGATTGATCGCAATCTGCAACTGGCGGCGGCGGCACCTGTACGCGGTATTGGTGTGAAATCCACCGTTGTCATCGCTGTCTCAATAGCCACTCCCTTGATAGTTCAAGCAGTACGCATTTCCAAGTTCTTGTCTTTGGCATACAATCACAAAACTATAATAATGCATATCTTAAGTATTGTTTGTTTTATTATCATGCACTGTGGACAAACTTGTATGTTGATCCATTTCCAACCTGTTACTCGTTGCTTGACCGAAAGATTTATAAAATCATCAACACGAAGATTACACAAGAAGTTAACAATGACATTTATAGACAGTCAATGCAACACCGGAATCCACCACATCCACGTCTCAATCAGAATCGTAACGCCAATGATAGGATAAACTCTCTCATGATCGCCTACCACTTGCTTTGTGATGCTGTAGGCCAAGCAAATACTTTCTACAGTGACTTGTTACTGGCCTCCATCGCCACCAAGTTTGTATATATTACTACATCAATATATTTAATATTTCTACACCTTATCAAGAAAAATGTGTTAGGAATTATTATATTAACAGTCTTTGCACTGCCTATGATATGTTACCTATGTATGATCGTGGCCTCAAGCTATGACGTCACTCAAGCTGCGTATGAGACAAACACAGTAGTCTGTAAGTTGATAACCAACCCAATCATAAGCCCGGGACTGAGGAAACAGTTTAATTCCTTTTTGTTCCAGCTCAGAAGGAAATACCTCGAGTTTCCTGCAGGAGGATTTTTTTATGTCAACAGACAAATGTTAACATCGATGGCTGCAACTGTGGCTACCTATCTGGTAATACTCATTCAATTCCAGACCCAACCCCACCAAGGTAATTGATGGAAAATGTTTTGCTCAATTTTTCCTGCTAGGGACATTAAATTTATCGTGTATTGTAATTTAACAAAATTACTAATAAACATGATTTTAATTTAGGGATTTTAATTATTGGTATAAGCCTTTATACAGTATTGTGTCATTTTGAGGTGTATTATATTCATGAAGAGAAAGACTCGTATATTTCATTAACTCCACTACTGAACTGTGCTACTGAACTAAAACCTTACTTACTATAAGCAGTTTTTTGAAAATGAACATATTAGTATTGATTTAACTTGTCGTATATTGGTATACGACCCACAGTACAAAATAAGTTTAAGATATAAGTATGTACCAAAAATAAGTAATATATTATAATAATTGCGAAGAGTTATAAATTGTTTAAATTTGTGCGCCTAATATTGATTCATGTGAAAATTATTTGTGCACTATTAATAAATAATTATAGACCATATCCTCACAAATATATACATAAACTATTGCAAAAGAATTTCCATAGTTATCATTTTCATTTAATCATTAAATTTAAATATTTGAGGTTTTTGTTAAGAAAGTCAATTAATATGGTACCTATCTAATTATAACAAAAATATGAGTGGTTAAAAAGGAATCGAAAATACGTTAATATATAGTTTTTAATTTAGTAACTCTTAATAAGATTTTAACTAGTTTTGTATTCCTTTAATTTAGTACATTTCATTAAGGCACCACAGTAAAAATGTTAGAATATTTGTGTAATATAAAATGTTGCTATGAATATTTAGTTTGATAATAACTTTGGGTAAGATTATTCATGAAAATCAATATAAAAGATTACTTTAATCTAGTTGGTTCTATTTCAACATTCTGAAAGCTATCTTGCAACAATGGCCTAAATCATTGAAGAAATATAGCTTTAAAATTATAATATTCTTTTTTTGCATAACACAATATAAATAAAGCTTTTAACACTTTTTTTGTAAACTTTTATTTATTTATGTAAAAAGTGTTAAAAGATTTATTTATACGAGTATTGTGTTATACATATTTATAAAACACTTTTCAAGGCTACATCTCTAACATAATTTTGTTCTTTAATAAGGAGGATTTCTTGATCTAGGTACTACATTAAATGCTTTGCTAAGGTCACAGAACAAGCCTTAAGTGTGCTTACCAGAGCCATGGGTGGACAGGACATGCTTAGACATTAAAGATAATGGAGACGTTGTGTTTAGGTCAGATCTAAACCCAAACTGACGACGTGAAAAATTTTAATATTTTATTGAATTATCTATACAAACGGTTTAA